>NC_054540.1:36343053-36550053 GCF_017654505.1 Polyodon spathula | reverse complement strand
CTTGTTTGTACGCTGTACTCCTAATAATCAAGCGCATGCAGAAGACAGAAAAAAAATAACTCACCTCTGTAAGACCTGCACTGCATTTTAGAACTCATTGCTCAAAGGGTTAAGGTTTTTTTTGGCAAAAAGATGTTCATATTGTCTTCCCCTCATTACCAGTTAACCTTTCTCTATGTAATCTGCAATGATTACAATGTACTTGGGGTCAAATCCACAATATGGCCATTTGTAATTCTGAAAGCATATTTTTTTATTAAACCTCACCTATCAGAAGGGGGAAGCAGTCAATAAAACCATGGAATAACTAAGAAAAAAGACAATGAAAGATCACCTCCAGACTTGAAACAGGAATATTTTATTGTTTAAAAAACATTATTTATTTATTTTTTTTGTTTTATTTCCTCAGCGGATGGAACAGGTGACAGTGGCCAGGGCTCCTCTGTGTTCTCCGAAACTCACCTGGGCAGTCAGCAGACTCTCCCTTACAGTTCTCTCCCAGAGCAGACCGTGTCCTCGGGCCAGGCTCCTGGGTACCTGGCACCTGGTGGACAGCAGCAGCAGCAATACCAGCAGCCGGCTGTGGTGAGTGCAGTGATGTGGATCAGCAGCACTGCTGCTATATTTCGTTATTCTATTGTTCTAGAGCCAAATAATTCATAATCACAGAAATCTGGTGACCCTGGGTTTACCATCAGCACCATACTTGAAGACCTCCTTTAGAGAATGTGGAACATGGAATATGGAAACAATCATTAATTTAAATATATGAATGGTATTCTCCGGAAACTCCGAAAACAACAGGTATTCTTTATTGTTTGGGTGAAAGATGAGAAAGCACTGTTGCTCCAGGAGTGTTACAAAGCTCTAATTAGTATCCTAGGGCTACCCAAACAAGTTGTGCTAGAAGGTGCTTGCAACAAAGGATGGGCATTTGACAGCTAATGGCTTGGAAAAATGCCCCAGGGCGTACCAGTAGTATAACTAAGTGCGGTGGTCTTTACTCAACAGTCAAATAAACATATTTTTTGTGAATAGTTAATATTGTTTAACCAGTAATTTAAATGGTTTGTTGATTTTGTGGTATGTTTTTCTGTGGAGTAAAAATCTTTTTATTAAAAAAAAAGTCTAGCTAGATCCCTATTTTTACTAAGCAATATTTTAGGCTAAGCCTTTTGCTGACAACTGCACCCATCCTTAAAATTGTGTGAGTTCCTAAATAGTTGATATGTTAATCCAATTAAGTTTTATATCCATCAGTTTTCTGAAAAAGTGGGATTTTGTTGGATACAATAACAATCAGTGCCTGTTTGCTGGTCAGTGGGTAAATTGGTTTAGCCTGATATGCAAGCTCCAAGGGTCCAAGAGCAAGCCCTTTAAAAAAAAAATCAGCCAACAGCCAGGAAGGCTTTCCCTCAGACTCCTGGACCACCCTGTTTTTGAATGAATGGCCTGGTCATCTCAAGAGTAGGTAGCTTCACATGTCGTTTTTATTGCTTTTTAATGTTTCTCTTTGTCTGAATTCATTCTGAGTCGCTCTGAGTTATGTTGCTCCAATACTGAGGTGTTTTTTTTTTTTTTCTGTCTGGAGAATCCTAATTGCCTGGAACTGAACAGCCTTTTTTATTCTGTTTAAATCATGTGATAATTCAGATTATTCTATATCGACAGTTGAAAAGTCACATGATTTGTAAGGAATGAGAAAGGCAGTTCAGCCCTGGCACCTAGGATTCTCCAGACCATCAAAATAGTACATATGCCACCATAAAACAGTAGGTGAGTGTAAAAAGGCAATTCAAATGACATTTGAATCTACTCTTTAGGTAAATCTAAATGTTTGAAATTCATTTGCTCATGCATGACACTGTGATCGTTAAATGCTACATTCTGCTTAAGTTGTGGCAACCTCTTTGTGGGAATGTGTTTCTTTTTGTAATTCATTAATGCTTGTAAGGTTTGAGAAATGTTTCTTTTATTGCTGATGGTATTTTTCTGGATGAAACATGACAAGACTCAGTCATGCTCACCTGGAATGTAATATCATTATAGAATGATGCATGTGAAAAAAACCCACCTTGTTTCTTTAAGTTTCTTCATTTGTTCGCCAGCCACGCTACTGCACCCTTGTCCATTTGTTCCCTGTTTCAAGTTTCTGTAGGCTGTGTAACTCTGTTTGTCTTTTTTATTTCTTTGTTTATAACATTCTTTCTCTGCGCTATTTCCATCTTTCAGAAATGATGCCATGAAGTTTGTAAACTGTTTTTAATTTATATAATCCCAGTTATTTATGTGCATATTAGGAGAGCGCTCTACTTATCACATGGTTCAATGACAAGCATTCACTTATTGATACACTTGCATAGTCCTGCAGTTCCCATATAAAAGCTCTGAAACTAACTGACCTGAATACTGCAATTCATTGCTGTGTTTCTCCCATTCAGAGACATTACTGACACAGGCTATCCTCTGGGGGCTTATTGAGACCACCAAACTAGCTTGAGCCAGATTCAAATATAGACCACAGAGAGACCATTATAAAAGGCTGCTGCTGCTCTATAATACTTACACAGCAGTACTGCATTAAAAAAAAGAATTGAATGCAAACGCTCATGATTTGGATTTCGTGGGGATAGTTTTTCATAAACAACGATTGCCCCCGCGGCATGTGTTTCTACCACATGTGTTTCCAGCAGGTTCGGCTCCGTATATCTTTGGAGGTTTCCACTTTATTTCCAATTGCTGTGAAGCAGAATAATTCATTTACACGTCCCAAGGATTTTAAGAGCATGTGCAATGCGTCTGACGCAATCAATCTACTATTTAAAGCTGCATTGTCCCCGATCAAGTTCACTTTTACATTCAAATAAGTGCCAGTTATTTTTCCATTTACCAGACATGGTTCAGCTACTTGTTTCTTATTGTTTTGCGTCAAGCTCATTAAGCCATTGCTGACCAGTGTCCCATATACTTGACATTGAGAAAATAGCCTTTAAATAGGTATGTGAACATACCCAGGGCAGTAAAGGGTTAAGAACAGACTAAATAATATTGCTTCTGCACTTGCATCTGTGTATCTGTACACTGGTTTAAATTGGGGAAAAAAAGAAAAACATTTTGTGTGTGTCTTTAATCAGCCACACTCATTAATACAAGGTGGGAGGTACCATTGTCTGGGGAAATAATACATCCAGTCTGTTTGTCGTGGAAAATAGGGATTGATGGCTAGCTGCTGAAAAGTTTGTGTTGCACAGTTAAGAATCAAGAACCATACCCAAGTTATTCCTGTTTATTTATTTATTTATTTTTAATTGTTATTTCCATTCTATTTTCCTTGGTTTAGTACTTGGGTTTTTGATCTGCCCAGCAGTAAAAACTATTTTTAGTATTTAAAACCAATATTGAATTTTCTTGCTAACAATTAATTCTTGTCTGTAAAAAAAAAAAAAAACATCTCAGAACTCTTGAATCTGGTAGATGTTTTTGTAGTACTACATGTAACTAACCTTTCTTTAGCTGGTTATATGAAAAATGTTGTGCGTTAGCCACTCGGCACTACTGTGCTTATGTCTTTTTGACATCCAGTCAAATGTTAGTGCTTTTAAATCCAAGTTTTGTTTGTCAAACTGTTTTGTTCAATAAATTTCCGATTTTTGTTTTGGCTATGCTGTCAGGGGTCCTGTTTTCAGAATTGAAAAAAAAGAGAACACAATTGGCCACCAAGTAACGACTGTTAGTCATAATATTACTGCTGTCTGGTTTTTCTCTCGTGTTATTTTAGTTTCCTAAAGGACAATGTTAGTGAATCGGTTCGTAAATTGCACTTTGAATGCAATGCAATGCTCAAATTCTTCATTATGAAATTACTTGACCCATTCCAGGACTTCCTCTGATTCTTTGGATGTCACATGATCACGGGATTCACAGGAGACACTGCAATTGGAAGGGCATTTATAATTGCTGTGTCTTCTATCACTACCATGATTCCTAGCAACTGGGATATCCAAGGAAAAATGGGGCGAGTTCATCATTAAATTCAGATGCACTGCATTCAATGTCTGCTGTTGATTTATTAGCTTTCTGCCCTTGTTAATACCACACGTTACGAATGAGGTATAGTTTCAGTAACATAACAAACAGTGTATTTAATATCTGTGATAGTAATAGATGCCCTTAATGTAAGCCTTTCGTTGTATAATAATTAGTTTGTTAACATGATCTGTCAAAGGAGTTCAAGACTTTTTAATTATTAGATCCTCTGCCGGTAGTAAACAGAGTCAGATTAGCCTTGCATGCATTTCTTGGCTCACCACTTACAGTCCTAGGATTCTAAAAACTGGCCGCAATCTTGACCCCTGCTAATATAGTGAGAGCTATAACATCCTCATTTCATCTCGTCATGCATTTTCATTAATTCCATTCCCTTCATTCAGTCCAATAATAGCCATTTCACATACCAAATACCAAATAATCAAATACATTCCGAGGCTGTTTTTTAGTTTGCTATGGGTCAGCTCAGTTTATTTTATGTGTGTTTTTTTTTTCTTCTCCATTTGTCTTGTTTGTGTTTAATTAATTTCTGGGTATTTTATTTTAATTCCCTCAGCCTCGGCGTGGTCGTAGCATGTCAGTTTGCGTCCCCAATCTTTCCTCCACCGCCGCCAGCTCTTCCATTCTGTCTTGTCCTCCCAAGCTGCCCTCCACCCCTCCTCCAGCCCTCTCCGCTCCCCTCTCACCCCGCCTGTGGACCACCCCCCCTGAAGAGACCTTTGTGGAAAAGCTTTCCAAAGCGCTGGAAGGCGTCCTGCCCATGCACTCAGCACCACCACGGCAGCAGCAGAGGCGGCGTGCCAGCCTCCCAGCCCTCTTTGCCAGCCCTGTATGTTAGTGCGTTACGACGCAGGTCACATGACCAGAGACTCGGAAAGAGCTGTTTCAAGGGTACAGCAAAGTTAAGCATTATTTTTTGCTACAGTGTTTAGTTGGGTGCCGGCAGTACAAAGCTTGTGCTGTGAGTTGAAAATGTATTCAAAGATTATTTTAAGGCACACTGTGGTCTCCGTGTGTAATTCAGAGTACATCTCATCTCAAACTGCTCATACTGATTTTCCATAGGGCCAGTATTAAAGCCAGATTGCTTAGCCAAGTGTCAAGTATAACAAGCTGTACTACAGAAAAGAGCTGTAGTCAAGAATCACATGATTGTTTTTTATAAAGGCCCTTTTAACCTCTACATAATTATTATTAAAAATTAAGCAGTCTTCCTGAATAGGAGGTGATAATTTTGAGAATAATGTTTGCATTGGCTTGAAATGTAGATTTCTCTACATTACTGCATTATTATATACCTTGCACTACTGTAATTTAAAATCCCATTCCGTGCAAGGCAATTAAACTTAAAAAGTAAAAGCCACCAAGTTTACAGGACCACCACAGGTCATAAAGGGCTAATCGTATTTACTGTTCATTATATCAGTTTCTCTGTTTTATATAGTTTTACATATTTTTAGATATACGATATTACATATCGTGTTGTTCCGTTAAGGAAAAACAGTGTTTGAGAGAACCCATTTAAAACGTTTTTTTTTTTTTCACATCACCACGCACTGTGTAATACGATTAGATTACTACAGTTACAGGCTGCATTGCTATTTATTTTTTTAATACAATTAATTGGATCCAAGCAATGGCAGTATTGATAATTGCAGGCAATGGCAGAAAGTTTTTACTAGTTTGCTGTCCCCTTGAAAAGCTAATTTGGGGGCCTGAGTCAGCATTAAATACAGCCTGTTCCTTGCACAATGCCTTCCTCTATCAGATCCGGTTGGGCTGCTGCTATTTTGCTGCATCAGTGTAATATCTGTTCAAAGGGTTTTGTTTTCTCTTGGAATTCTCATTATTGCATTTGATGTTGTTTTCAAGCTCTTATAAAGTATTGGAACACATTGTTACACAATGTTATCCTCAGTTGTAGACAGAACTTTTTAAATTGAATACTTAAGACATGTGAATGGAGCATAATGACATGATTTGATCCTATTGAGAATACTCAAGCAATTTTATAGAACGGGAGCTGTGCTGTAAACAGGAAGTATCCCTACAGAAAAGAAAATGTGATCAAATATTAGACATATTCTCCCTGGTACCTGGAACATGGTTAGGGTTTTTGTTTATTTCATCCCTACTCTGTGACACCGTATTAAGCAAGAGCATGGACAGTTCTCTGGTAGAGCTCAAAGTTTTGATGTGCCCCAAAATAGTTTTCACCTGTTTTTAAATAACGAAATACCAAAGTTTCCTTTATTTATATATGGAAATGTAAGGCCCACATACAAATGTGTATTGAAAAGTTTAGAGGTGATATTAAAATATTTTAGCTTAGTTTACGTGAACAGCATGAAGCTTACCCATTCAGGGATGTTTATTATGCAGCCAAAAATGTAAAATTAGCTCTTAAAATGAAGAATTTGTATGCAGCAGCCTTCAATCAATCTTTAATCAAAGGGGCTAGTGCCACAGCTGTATTTAATGAAACTGCAGTCGTTTAATGTTCTGTTTAATTTTGTTTTTCCTTTTGTTTTTTTTCTCTAACACGTCCTGAAAGTTTATTCGACAATGTATTTCCACACTCGAGTAATGATGTTGTTGTTGTTGTTGTTGTTTTTAATGATGATAGAAACTGATGTGTGTTCTCTTTAAAGATGATTATTCTTGTTCATGTTAATACAGCCACCGTCTGTGACGCTTCCGTACGGGGGAGTCCCTGCCCTCCCGGACACCCAGATATTTTTCTCGACCATCCCAGAGAGGCCCATCTCCTTCTCTCCTCCGCCAAACTCCACTCCCAAAATGCCCACTTGCCAGCGCCGCAAGAGCACCTCCATCTTGGAAGCCCACACCCGCCAGTTTCAGCCGACCTACAGAAACTTTGGCCAGACCCTCCACCCGTTCAGTGCCGACCCATTGGCTGGTCCTGATGACTCCTCTTCTGTGCTTGTGGTGCCAGGGGCAGGGCCACACACATCTGCCAAGGAACCGTTATGCATGCAAAACCAATTGCCGGACCATGTGTACGGCTACAAAGACGCCAGACCAGAAATGGCTCACCAAGATGAGAATCTTTGGCGGTTGACTCACGCGGCTGTGCTAGCGAGGGGAGTGCAGCCAGTTCAAGAGCAATACGAGGCCTTGACGTATGCAGGCTCCCCTGTGACCGGCCATCCGTTCACCCAACTCAGCCTTCAGCAGCAAGTGCATGTTGCGTCCAGCCTCGTATACGACCCCTCTCAGACGGGACAGACCTACATCCCGACTCATGCTCAGAACTCCACGGCTCAGCTGCCTCCGATGAGCACATCATTCGGACATTCCCAAGCCGTCTCCAGGGATGGCAGCCCGAGGTATCAGATGTCCTTCCCTCTCTCTGCACCGCCAGTGATGGCTACGGCTGTTGACGGTACTAGTAATGTTGGCTCTGTTTTTGAGTTCCAAGTTCATGCCTTGCCAGGTGATGGCGGGGCAGGTTTTTCTTCGTCTCCACAGAGGATTTATCGAAGCCGCCGGAGCTCCATGGACCTGAACTTGGAGGACCCGTCATCCTCCTCTTGCTCTCAAGGCCACGGGGTGTGTCGCTGGCTCCAGCCTGTCACAGAAGAACAGTACAACTACATCAGCCCAGAGCTGCCACTGCCCCCCGGAAACCTGCTGCTCCACAAGGACCGCAGCCCGGAGCTTAGCGACTCCTCCTCTCAGTTTAACTCCTCTGACACTGGGGAGTTTCAGTCACCTCCTCCCCACTCCGCCGCCCCCCCACCTGGCTACCCCAGCAACATCTCGGCTGCTCAGCCCATCCCTCACGGCTTTTTCAGCGTGAGCCACGGAAACACTCTTCCCCCACACCCCGCACAGCCAGCCTTCTTTGTTTTTTCCACGGCCGACTCGTACTCCTCCGGAGGCCCCGGATCCCACCTCCATGTCCTGGAAGGCTCCTGGGCTCGAACCACATCGTGCCACCAAGCCATCCAGCAAGACCTTAGTTACTCTGAGCCAGCCATGGCACAGGTCTTTCCTTTGGTACTTACATGCACCTTCAGGGTTTTCTCCCAAACGCCTACAACTCCTTGTGGTCATGTTTTTAACCCTTTCCAGCTGTTTGAATGCCTTTTGATGCCTAGTCTGATGGCAAAGTCCTTGCTGGGTGTTCATCTGAAAATGTTTCAGATGTAGCAAAACCTGTCATAAAAACAACCTCCTTACTGTAGCTAACATCCCTGCTGTTCACCTTACAAATAATATTATAATATATAAACTTGCAGTTCCCTTTCAAGTATGAAATGTAACCATTACCGTATGGGTATTTACCTCTTAAAGACCCGAAACCTGTATAAGATATATCAAAGCTGCTCATCGAGCCTGTGACGCGCAGTCATGGCCCGCCCACTCCCTCAAATCTGTTTTTCCTTTCAAGAATTGACTTGACATGAGTGCTGGTTCAGATAAGTAGTACTTACTTTTTCTGCTATATATTTAGCATTTATTGTGTTTTTACACAAGCTCTATGCGATAGTAAAAATAATCTCTGTATTAGTTTTTACTAATTATCCATATTTGTGCACTACAGCCTGTTGTTTGTTACATCCCCCTGCGGCCCTGTGCCCCATGTGAAGCCAGCAGCTTGAGTCGCTCCTTCCTAGGGATCAAGCAACATAAATCGGCTGACTTTGTGCTCTGCCACCAGGCTGCAATAGCTCCGGCTGTTTCTCATTTTCGCTTTGGCTAAAATGATGAGACATGTTATATAATTTATGTAATTGTTAAATTTAATATTTTATTAGTGTTTTTCTCATTGTATTTTTTCTGTTTTTACAGAGACTAAGAGCAGGCCTGTCTGCAATGTGGTGCTGCAGTACATGTGTGGTGAGAGCAGCTGCTGGACTAATAGCAGCACTGCGCTGGACCAAGATACTTGCTTCAGTTGTCATTGCTTGCAATCACTCCCACAGTATCTTGATGCCGTTTTAGTGACAGCTTTAGCATCACCATTACGAAGGTTGTTAGTTCATTCTAACAAGCGGGATTCCCTCTGTACTAACTGAGTGGTTTTGCCATTCGCTTTTACAGGTGGGCATCCCTGAACATTGCTACCCGCAGTAACTGTGAACTGGTGGACCAGTACCGTATGGTGTCGAGGTTACCAACCCGCTCTGTTCCCAGCTCAGTACTGTATTGACCCGGTGATAAGTCACGACCCGGTTCCGTATCCATAACATTCCGGTACTGTACCAACCCTGTACCATACAGCACAGAGCCGGTGCTAAAGTCACCGAACTGACCCAGTACCGTCCAGGTTTCGATCTGGTGTCATATCGTACTGACCCGGTGCTAAAGTCACTGAACCGACCCAGTTTTTCCTGTTCCTCAATGCCCCCGGACCAGTACTAAACTGGTCTTATTTGAGTCTTGACCCGCCCAGTTGCTATCTATAAGCAAATTGAGGCAGCACCTGTACATCTGTAAACTGTACTCTGCATTGCTGCATCATGTCTGGGTTTTATCCTGGCAACACATGCAAGGCCAGTCTGCTTGTTTGAAGACACGCACAGCAGATGCTCTTCCTGCCTGGCACCAGAGCACACCAAGTAGGCACTGGTCAACAGAGTTTTTGTGAGTTTTGTGTACATTTATCTAAGCGCACACTGGAGAAACGTCTCTCCCGCAGCTTTACAGAGCGCTCTGCGTCTCTTACTCCTGCACAGTGCTCTTCCCTGTCACCTCTGTTAGACAGGTGGCTGCGTACTCCTCCCATCGCTCTTGCCAAGACAGACCGAACAACGCACCCAGGAAAGTAGTCCACGCAGGAAACTTCCTTTGCTTCTCCTTCTCCCCTAAGGAAGACAAAGAGTCGCTGTTTCAAACGATTGGTGGACTGGAGCAGATGGAAAAGCTCTGGGCAGCTGTTTCACACCAAGGAACTGTTCTCGTATAACGTGCAGTGCCGCCTGTCCCCTTGTGGCCCCTGAGCACAGTTTGGCCACAGGAGAACATACTGTCCATCGTCACCTCTGAGGAGGAGGATGAACAAGAGCTGGCATTACCGTCTGAAGACGTAGAGTCTGGCAGCACATCCCCTGCAGTTAAACTTTCTTTTTCCAGCAGAGCTTCTGTCGTTGATAAAAAGGGTCACTGCAATTTTGCAAGTGCCCTGGTCTACAGAAGGCGAAACAAGGCAGTCCATCAACAATGATGAGCCTACCATCTCTCCTGTGTCCCCCCAGTGCACCCGGATTTTCTTTTTGAAATCCAATCTTCCTGGGATTACCTGGCAACAGCTACTGCTGTTTCCCAGTCGATGCCCTGTATATAGTGGAGGATTCTATTGCCGCCTTGGTCCAGGCGCCTAATTTAGCACTCCTGTCCAAGAACGCTGCCTGCCCCAACAACCAGTGCCAGGTCTCGGAGGTAATCCTCAAGCCTCTCCCTAGCTCCCCTTACCTTCTCGAAGTGCATGGAAGCTGACCTGGCTCCTTTGAGAGACAAAGGCATCAAAGTGCTCAATTATCTGGATGACTGGCTCATTTGTGCCCAGTCTCCAGAACAGGCAGAAGCCCACACAGAACTTGTCACCAGCCACTTTCAGTGATTGGGCTTTACAGTGAATTGTGCGAAGAGCCTGCTTACGACTTCTCAGCCTACTATATAGGAGTGTACTTGGAGTCAAGTGTCATGCTGACCACTCTGTTGGACGGCAGAGTGCAGAGAATAGCCGCCTGTTTAGAGCTCTTTCAGCTCAACGGAGCGTTCACGGTAGAAACATTCCAGAAACTTCTGGGCTTCATGGCAGTAGCTTCCCAGGCCCTTCTATTGGGTCACCTGCGCATGCGCCCTCTACAGGCCTGGTTCAACAGTAGGGTTTTTCAGCCGCTTGAACCACGACAGCCTATTTATTGACAGTGTCTCATCGCCTAGTCTCCATCATATGGCCCTCAAGCTTTTGCTCTGGGCACATGAAAACTTCTTCTCACTATGGGCAGGATGATAAACTGGGTGGCGGAACTCCTCTCAAGGAGAGTCCCTAGCGCCTCAGAGTGGAGGCTTCACCCCGAGGTGGTGAGCCTCATTTGGGAGAGATTCAGGAAAGCAGAGATAAATCTCTTTGCCTTCCAGGACTCAACCCAATTTTCCCTCCGGTTCTCTCTAATAGTAGACTGGAACATGCTGGCAATAGATGCCTTGGCACACCAGTGTCTGAGGCAACTGTTATGTCTTCCCACTGCTTGCCCTGCGTGGCTGCAGAAAATCAGGCAGAATCGGGCCAAGGTGCTCCTAGTAGCCCCTTATTGGCCCAGGAGACTGGTTTTCAACCCTGACCTCCTGGCCGGCCAACTGTTGATATTTCCCAAGCAAGATAACCTGCTCAGTCAGGCACGGGGGGACCTTATGGTCAGTATTGCCAACTTAGTGATTATTTTCCTAGATCCAGTGACTTTTGGGTTTCCTTAGTGACAAAAACATTGTGAAAGCGACTAGCGACAAATCTAGTGACTTTCACTGCAGACAACAGGGATTTTCAGAGAAAGAAGTTGCCAAATTGTATCATCACAACGCAAGTGACATACAGCTCAATGCACCATGCTTCCCTCGTCCTGAAGTAGTACAGTGGTGGCGTTCTTCACATAGTGCACATTTCCACAGATCTACACAGTTTTGGACAGAATCGCAGAGATGCCCGTTCTTCGAGGGCTGCTGTGTGATGTCACCTAACTCCACCCGGAAATCCTGCACAGCCCAGAGCATCTTTGAAAAGTTGCTGCAAAGCTGGTTGCGGCTGTGAACCAAAGAGATCATAAGTGACCTGCTAATCGTAATGCAAATAACTACTACAACTGCTGCCCCCTTGTTAACGGAAGTGAATGACATCAATTATTTAAACAAACATGATTTATTGAATCAGTGATGTATGATGTTGCAATAAAATCAGTTCCATCAGACTAACTCTGTATAGGTAGATAATCCAGACTGATATAAATAGGATGTTTAAAAATGATCAACCATCATTAAAACATGTAATATTTTTTATATTGGTGTTTACTCTGGTTAAGCGATTCGAAGAGGAGTGGTAAATTGTCTAGCGACATTTTTGCCGACTGTAGAATGTCTAAATAGCGAGATCTAGTGACTTTGTGTGGTTTTTCTAGCGACTTCCTGCTTTGTGGAGTTGGTAACACTGCTTATTGCATCCCGACCCATCGAGCCTGCAGCTCAGGGTCTGGCCCCTGAACGGCTGCATTTGAGCCATCTGGGGCTTTCTAATAGGGTCAATGGCACCCTGCAGAATGGCAAAGCACTGTCCACATGTTCACAGTACGGATACAACTGGGTGTTTTTCAGACGTGGTGTCTTTTTCTGCAGGACCTTTTTGACTAGGGGAAATTGCCATGTCAGAATTGACTCGTTCTCCCCAGGAGCTCACTTCCTGGTGGGGCAGTTTTTGAAAGGGGCTCGGCAGCTTTGGCCACCTATAAAGGACATTGTTCCTTGCTGGAAGTTAAACATGGTGCTTAAAGCATCCATTTGAGCCCATGCATTCAGCTGAGCTAAAATATTTATCATTCAAAGCGTCTTTCTTGCTTGCTATCGCCTCCTCAAAGCGTGTGAGTGAGATGCAGGACAAAAAGTTGGAGGTAGTCCGAACTATTTTATTGTCTGCTATGGGGCAAAATCCCATGATCAAACACTGTCTAAGCAGAGGCTGTCCAAGCGGATAGCAGACACAGGACTGCCCATGAGCTGGCCAACTTGCCCTCTCCAGAAAAGCTCACTGCCCATTCCACCTGGGGCATGGGAACTTCATGGGCTTTGTTCCAGGATGCATCTGTCGATACTCGACATACCTTTACAAGATTGTATCGACTGAATGTCATGGATCCACAAAACTCTGGCTTTGGAACTAGAGTGTTGAGGGCGGCTTCAGGGTCAACCCTTACAACATAACATAGAGGTGAGTTCTACCTAGGCGTAGCTACTTGTTACTGTGATTCCAAATGGTAACGAACAAGGCACAGCCTTGTAGCCTTGCAGAGGTCCGGACATTCTGCAATATTGCCTTGCTTTGGTACACTCACCCATTCAGTAATGGTTACATTTCATACTTGAAAGGGAATGTTGGGTTATTATCATAACCTTGGTTCCCTGAAATAGAAATGTAACAATTTACCATCAAGTTCGCTGCGTCCATGATTGCAGCAGGCTTGAAGGAAACATGACGTTGAGGTCTGTGACCGCAGTGCTTTTGTGCCCTCGGGGGTGGGTCATGACTGCATCACAGGCTCGATGAGCAGTGTTGATATATTTTAATTAGGTTTCGGGTCTATAAGAGGTAAATACCCATACGATAATGGTTACATTTATATTTCAGGGAACCAGGGTTACGATAATATATAAACGTAATAACATATTCTCACTTCCTACTTGTCTGTGTAGTTATATCTGTATTTAGATGTATGCATACACAGTAAGTATACAAACATGTAAGTAATGTTTGTATATGACATTGTATGTGTATATGCATATGTATATGCTGTGTGTGTGTGTGTGTGTGTGTATGTGTGTGTATATATATATATATATATATATATATATATATATATATATATATATATATATATAGTGTGTGTGTGTGCTTTCATTATTTGTATATATGATATGTTTTATATATAAGTAATATTATTCCAAAGTTTGGCATAAAAGCTCTTTTGAGCTGATGCTCAGTTCCAGAGAGACGCTAAGCCTGTGTGGCTGTACATGCACAGCTTCCTGGGTGCAGGGTAGGGTTCAGTGACATCCATCCAACCATTGGAGAACCCATTGCTTCCTGGTTTTGTATTATCTTCCTGTGCTCATTTTAATATTCCTACTTATTCATAAAGCTTTCACCAAAACTGACATTTGTCACACACATATTAACATCAGGGTGTCGTTTTGGACAGGTTTAATTGTAGAAGAATCTTTATTCATTAATTCATTCATTCACATGCTTAGTTTAAGCCAGTTCCCATAATACTGATGCTTGATGTCGACATCACAAGAACTAAGGTATGCTTCCAACATTGTCCACTGCTAAAGCAAGGCGTCAATCTTTCTGAAAACAGTTACACTTCTTGGGCTGGAAACGGTTAAAATATGTACACAATGTCTTTCACTGCATGACTTGTTAATGCAGCATACACAGATTCACACAGAATACAAGACAGTGTTTCTTTGAATCGTACAGTAGCGTCTATTGAGACTGCTGCAACTTAACAAGATGCATTTTAACCCATAGAATGCTGGTGTTGTGCAATGTGACAACCACAAATTCACACTTCTTGGCATGGTGTTGCAGTCTTTTTTTTCTTGTTACTCTTGATCAGTGGTCTTTAGTTATTAAAGTAAAAACAGTTTTTGACAGCTCAGCTGCTTGTGCACAAACAAACATGCTAGATTTTGTGCTTGCTACTGTAAGTGCCCTTGTTTCCATGACAGGCAATCACCAAGGAGCGATCATATTTGTCTAGTTTCTCAGCCTTGATACACTAAAGACAAATATACTTGTCAGCAGCGTTCTAATGATTAATCCAGGTATTGGTGTACTTTATGCCTTTACAATGATGTCCAGCCAATGACAGGGTTAAAATGTACTTTATATATCTATTTCTGCACAGATACAGTAGCTCTATTTACTAATTTGTGTTTATATATAGATATATATATATACTATATATATATATATTATATAGATATATATATTATATATATATATATAGGTAGGTTGTCGATACGTATACAGATGAAAATTTCAGAACTGAAATTCATTTTAACAAACACTCATTCATATATATATATATACACATACACACACACACACACACAGTGGTTTGCACCCCCTACCAATTATGTCACATTTTGTTGAATTACAAATAATGTATGCAGAGTTTTTCAAACTAACTAACTTTTTTTATTCAAAGCTGTAGTGGTTAAACTGAACACTGTTATATGAGAAGGAGGTTAAATGAATGAAATTTACTGGTTGCATAAGTATTCTGCCCCTTAAGTCAGTACTTGGTAGAAGCACCTTTCGCAGCAATTACTGCTAGTCTTTTTGGATAGGTCTCTACTAGCTTTGCACAGTAGGATGGTGAAGTTTTTGCCCATTCTTCATGGGAAAATTGCTCCAATTCTGATAAGTTTGTTGGGGATCGTCGATGGACTACAACATTCAAGTCTCGCCAATAAATTTCCGATTGGATTCAAGTCAGGACTTTGACTGGGCCACTCAAGAACATTAATTCTCTTCTTGTTCAAACACTCCAGTGTGGTTTTGGCTTTGTGCTTCGAGTCATTGTCCTGCTGAAATGTGAATTTCCTTCCCAGTTTCAGAGTCTTGGTTGACAAACAGGTTTTCCTCAAGGCTTCTCCTGTACTTTGCACCATCCATTTTCCCCTCTATCCTGACAAGCTTCCCAGTCCCTACTGAAGAGAAGCATCCCCATAACATGATGCTTTCACCATCATGCTTGATAGTTGGGATGGTGTTGACTGGGTGATGTGCAGTGTTGGGTTTGCGGCATACATAACACTTGCAGTATTATTTGTATGCTTTTTCGCAAACTGTACGTGCTTTAAGATGAAGCTTTTTGAGTAATGGCTTCTTTCTTGCCACCCGTCCATACAGGCCAGCTTTGTGTAGGGACCGGCTTATTGTTAATGTGTGAACACGACTCCCATCTCAGACACAGAACTTTGCAGATCTCTCAAGGTCATTGTTGGCTTCAGAGTGACATCCAGAACCAGTTTCCTCCTTGCCCAGCTGCTCGGTTTGGGACGGCAGCCTGATCTGGGTGGTACGATGCATCTTCCACTTCTTAATGATGGACTTCACTGTGCTGAGAGGATAATCGGCGCCTTTTGAAATTTTCTTGTACCCTTCTCCTGCTCTGTGCCCCTCTACCACTTTATCCCTAACTTGTTTCAAAAGCTCCTTGGTCTTCATAGTTGCTTTGTTGGATCGCTATGTGAGTTGCATATTTATATACCTGAGGGAAATTATCTACAAGTTAAACCACTTTGAGTACACACAGACAGAATTATTTCACTAATTTTGTGACCTTTCAAACAAATAATTTGCACCCGAGCTGATTTAGGGCTGCAGTAGCAAAGGGGTTGAATACTTATGCAACTGAGATTAATCTGTTTTTCTCTGCAAGTCTTACTTATTTATAAGTAAGTCATTTGCATTTTTTAACTTTATCAATGTGGAGTAGTTTGTGTAGATTTTACATGTAAAGTCTAATTTGAAAGTGTCGTGGAGTACGCTCAGGTGCCAACAAAATGTGAAAACTTTGCAGGGGGACGAATACTTCTGTGCATATATATATATATATATATATATATATATATATATATATATATATATATATATATATATATATATATATATATATATATATAGTGTCGCCTAAAGCACAAGCACAGGAAAAGAGTAAAAGAAAAAAACACATTTTGAATTGTTTCCATTTTCTAATTCTAAAACAGGCTCCTGGGCAACAGCCTCCAACCAGTCTCTCCTTACCAACAACCTCTCAGGCTGGACCAGTCTCCACACAGCAGGTAACCTTTTCCCCATTACTGAGTAAAGTATCAGAATTGGAGTAATAAGTATCCTAAGGAGTAATAAGATAACCATTCTCTTTCCCATTTGAACGGCTGTTAGTGCCAGAGCTGCCTCTCTCTCTTTCTTTATCTCTCTCACACAATGTGATGTTTGTTTCTTATAGTTTGCAGGTTACTACACCCCAACGCAACTCCCACAGGTAGAGAAACTCATTTTTGTTTCAAAACGCTCCCCTTTCTACTCTGTGTGACTTGTTTGGATTGGATTGTTGTCTGGATTGTTACTGCCTTTGCAAAGCCATAGCATTTGATGTCTCAGTATAGTTTGCTTTTATTGTATATGAGGGGGCTTCTAAATTGAGTTGAGAAGAGATTAGATTAAGCATAGATTGCAATGTACCAATAAAGTGAGGTTTGATTTCATGCAATTTCAGTAACAGATATTTGAAATCACCCAGATTTAAAATGACCTAGTTGCCACCGAGAAGAACAATTGTGCAAGGCACTATTAAGAGTGCAGACAAAAAGAGAAAGCTCAGAATTATTATTTTAGACTTCCCTACTTTCACTGCTGTGATATTTCTTACATCCACGAAGGCCTGTGTGTCGCAGGGGGTCAGGTAAAGGATGGAACTCCTGCAGGGGTACAGGTAAAGGTTGGAACTCCTGCAGGGGGACAGGTAAAGGATGGAACTCCCTCAGGGGGACAGGTAAAGGATGGAACTCCCTCAGGGGGACAGGTAAAGGATGGAACTCCCTCAGGGGGACAGGTAAAGGATGGAACTCCCTCAGGGGGACAGTTAAAGGATGGAACTCCCTCAGGGGGACAGGTAAAGGATGGAACTCCCTCAGGGGGACAGGTAAAGGATGGAACTCCTGCAGGGGGACAGGTAAAGGATGGAACTCCCTCAGGGGGACAGGTAAAGGATGGAACTCCCTCAGGGGGACAGGTAAAGGATGGAACTCCCTCGGGGGGACAGGTAAAGGATGGAACTCTCTCAGGGGGACAGGTAAAGGATGGAACTCCTGCAGGGGGACAGGTAAAGGATGGAACTCCAGTGTATCTGAAGTACTCTGAACATAGACATGGATCTGAAAGCTGTGTTGAAGCCACATGGTGCTTTAAGAGTAACCAGCAACCAGTGTGTATGAAATTAAATGTATAATCTTTTTTTTAAAGTCGTCATACCTTACCTCATCAAGATAGTCTTCTATCAAGTTATTTCTAGTGCTGCAGCTGCTGCTCTTTTTGATTTTGTGACTGTGTTCACTCAAGTGAAGCTGATAAAAGATGAATAGAGTAGTTGCCTCTTTCCATTTACTTCCTCTGTTACAGGGTAATAGAACCCCACCTGCCCCAAGAAGAATGTCCTGTTGGCGGCAGAGAACATTAGTGGGGTCCTATTATCTGTAACACAGGAAATGTTGTGTGTGTTTATAATAGTGTCGTGGGAATAATGTTTTTCCATCCAAGTCAGAATGAAAACATGCAAATAGAAAACAATTAACAGCAAAACAATTTTGAATAACAGAGAGAAACCTATTTTTTAATATTATATTTTTTAATTATATACAACCTTTTCACAGCTCTAACGAATTTATAAAACTAGCCATACATAAAGATATTGGGGGAAAATAAGTTAAGATATTTTAAGATTAACGAATGTACAGTTTTAGGCCGTGAAGGAATTTATTGTGTTTGTTTTTTCAGGCTGCTCCCCAGCAGACCTCCCTTGGTGGTCCTCCTGCACAGCAGATGGTGCAATATTCTCTCCCGCAGCAGCCAGCAGCTTCCATTACAGCTACTCAACCCTCTCTGCAGCTCAGCCAGACACAGGTAACGGCCACTCTTCATAACGATATCAAACAATTCTAAGTTCTTATACTTCAGTTTGGAATATGTAGACATTTTGAAGACAACACTGTAGATGACCTCCCGGAATGTTGTAGTTAAGTACACAAACATTACCACTAGTGCTGTCTTCAGTGTGATCACTAGCCAAACCGTTTGTCTACTAGACTTCTGATTGAGCGCTCCAACTCTTACCCCTTCTCCAAGCTTTGAGCAGCTGCTTTTTCTCTACCAGGCTGCGCAACTCGCAGTGTTACAGGTGTTTGCATACTAGCTGAAGAAGGGCATGAGCTGGTTTACTTGTCAATTAGTGAACCTTTTTTTATCTTTAGTGTGACACTGCCATTTTGTCAACCTTATAGCCCAAGTAATATTTTTCCAATGTACATGGACCCCCCGTTTTGTGTGCTGTGTCTGAAAGCTTTTGCTGTTTGAATCACGAGCTTGCTTGCTTGTGAAGCACAGGATAGCCCTGTTTTGTGTAGGTGTTGATTCCTCTGAAGGGGTTTTTTCTGTGTGTTTGCACATCCTGTTTACCACAGCTTTTTGACAGCTGTTTTTTTCAGGTTCATGGATACAAATCAATCAACAACTAAGTTGGAATAATTTTACATACAAACAAATGGATATCTTTTCCATTTAGGTCCAAACTCATAACAGCCAATGCACTATTTGCGTGATTTTACAATATAGGTTAAAGTGCAATTTATAGTCAGGGACTATATGATCCTGAATATTCCTATTGCACAGTATAGGGAAAGGTTAGGACCAACACTATGATGAATATTCCTAATGAATTGAACCATGGACAGACCAGTTGACAAAATTGCACATCTTTTCCTGTTTTCTTTTTGCTTTTTTTTCCCCCCACTCCTTTTATATCATCTTTTTTATTTCTTTCCATTTTTTACCCAAAGCCTCCTGTGTCCCAGTCTATGCATCCCCTCTATATCGAAACTCTACCTTCTCCAATCCTGGCTCCGGGTCTCGCCCAGCCCAGCTCTGTGGCCATGACCTCCTACCCCCTGCCAGGGCAGATCCTCCCCAGCTACTCCTACCCCCCTCCACTTCTCGGTGCCGGTGAGCCACAGACGTCAGTGCAGCCTTTTTCCATCGCTCAGGTTGGCTTTCCTTCGCCTTCTCTTCCTGTCACCATGGCAGTCGGCATTAGCCAGCAGCAGCAGTTGCCGGTAATGGTAGCAGCGCCGAGCGTGTCCGCTGGAGCTCAGGCAGGACTCCCAGCGCACGTGTCTCCTCAGCAGCTTGCCTACTCCATGTCAGCAGTCAGCATGGGGAAGCTCCTGATCCAGCCACACCTTCATCCCAGTGAAATCCTACACCAGGTAGATATCTGGACCTGGTTTCATTAACACTTAATTAAGACATTAGGCCATGGCCATAAGCACGTATTTGAGCAAAGAACCAAGAACAGTTCGGCTGACATAGTTAAAGCCATCAGTGCTTTGATAGAGTCTTGAATGGTAGTGTCAAAAGATGGCTGTAGTAGGATGACGTCAGACCCGAAACACGTGGAGTTTTGGTGAAGGTGAGCGCTTGGTTGCGCTCAGCATTTAATAAATGAACAAACAGAAAATAAAAAGTTGAAAGACAAACAAAACACAGGACACAGGCATTTGTTGCCAAAACAAGGAGACAAACAAAACGGACTACACAGACAAACACGGTGAGCTGTTATTATGACAAACAAAACGGACTACACAGACAAACACGGTGAGCTGTTATTATGATTTACCATTATGGTTTACTAGTATTACCTCCGTCTCCAATCACGTTCTCCACTCACCGAACACACAACCCGCAGCTAGTGAAAACATGCTACTTTTGTGCAGCTGTACCGAGACTCGATTGCTAATCAATCATTCAACTGGGATCTCGGTACAACTGCATGTGAATTAATCTAGTGCAATTCCCTGTGCTCACATATTGTTACATTTTACCTGCACGTGAAGTGCTGTGCAATCCTCATGCCTAAATACAAATATACATTTTAAACACTCATGCTCGTAACCCATATTATATCCCATGTACCAGTGACTGTACACCAACATTAACACACTACATACAGCATAAAACACAAATAAATAACACAGGAACGGGCACTTTGCCACAGGTAGGCAGAGAACTGCAGTTTGATATGTCGAGGTTAAACACAATCAGTTTGTGTCTGTGTTAAAAACCCTTCAGTTTGGTACCTAATGGCCAATGTAATCAACATGTACCACATCAGAATTATCAAAAATAAATTTAAGAAAGTCTATTTATGCAATAGTTTAAAATAATTATTTTCCGTTTATCATTAGTTCACACTTAAAACTACCAGTACTTAATAAATCCCACAGCTGGGTTTTATTGGAGCATTTTAGAGCACTGGGGAATTACCCTGGTGCATCAACCACCCGTGGTATCCATGGTATCCAAAATATATGCTTTATGCAATCTAGCTGGATTCCCTTTTACAGTAAAATACTCTAAAAGAATACAGCTGTGGGGCTTACTAAGGCCAATGGCTTCAATAGAGAAATATTTCTCTCTAATAGAGAACAATTTATTTCAAAATTGTCTTGGGCTGTTCCTCCACACTGCCAGATACACACAGACCACTGTAATAACAGAGACTTTATCTGGTTTAAAAGGGTATGTTCAGTTAATGAATGGGTCTGGGTTTTTTTGGAAGTCTTGCAGTTTTGTTGTTTGTTTTTTCCCAAAGCAGAATCCTAGTAATGTTTCCCATTTATTTGACTTTTTTAATAAGCATATCAGCAGTTTAGTCTGCCAGCTTGTCAGGCCAGCACAATAACATCTGCAAAGTCTGCAAACTTGAGATGCATTTTCTATATACGTTTTCACTAGAATAGCTTCCTATTCTCTCATATTCTCCTGCTGGATTCTAACGTGCACATCCTCCCGCTGATTGTAAAAAGGTGCCTTTGGATGTTTCTGTTGTTAAATAACTTGAATATCCAATGTACATAAACAGTGTTGGAATGTAAGTATATTTTGTATCCAAATTGAGTTTTTTAAACCATATTAAGGTGACTTGAAAAATTCAATTGAGAGAGACAGAGAGAGAGAAAGAAAATAAATCTTTTTAGAAAACCAATGCAGGACACAATTATCTTTGACTAATTATAACTTTTTCACCAAAGTCTGAGTGTTATTTATGTAGTGGAGGTTTCTCCCAGCTCAATTTGAGTTCCCAGAGAACTGTAGGCACTGATGCATGACCACAAACACATCATTGTTGTTTATAGAACAAAAATAAAGAACATTCATTTTGTTTTGTTAAAGTGGAGGCAAGGATTCCAGTAAGTAAGACAGTCTCATTGGTCCACCTTCCTGCAAAATAGAAAACTGAAAAGGGGAATGATTTCTCTGCAGTAAGCTACATGCGTGTCTTGTACTTCATTCTTTAACATCCCTCAGTCCAGTCCTTATTCCTGTATTCCTTATTTATCATTCACTGTGTAATACGAGTGAATGTCTGTGATCTGGATAGTCTTATTTCAGTGATCCGAGTAAACCTTTACTTCTACATTTCATACATGACTACTTTTACCTTGAACAGTACTTTGCACTACTTCAGAATCACCATATAAAGGGTTCCCCAGAGGCTTGCCTAGTAAAGGCACTACCACATTTAGTGCTGGGTAAGTCAGCTGATAGAGAGCTAATTGTGCCTGTAGACCAATAGGGTGGGCTGCATTGGGAAAAATAAACTAACTTTAGTAGCTTGACTGTGTAGGTTATTACATTGTACAAGATTGGTGAAAATTCCAGACATTTTGCATGTTTAACAGTGGCAGACAGACTGACAGACAAGGTCCTGCTTTTTGAATAGGATACAGGGTTACTCTGATTTTGTACAGGTGGAGAAATTCCAATAACTCATTATTTGAACCATTAGCTATCACCACTAGACACTCTCTACCTTTAGCACTAAATCACCTTTATCTTTTCTTTCAAACTTAAGGTATCTTTAATCTCCTCCTTTGACATTGCAGGCGCCCCAGAGTGTTTCTCAGTCCAACGAGCAGACGCAGGGACTGCAGGCTCAGGGGAACTCCTCTGTGGACAGGTAAGGACCTCGCTCTGTATCCAGCTTATGTACAAAGGGAACTGGCTTCAAGAACGCAGGCATGGAAATGACAGGACTGTCCATATGGTGGCTTATTGAGCTCCAAAATATCTGTTGATCTAGAGCTGCCATTCTCTGGAAATGTTATCCCTCCTATAATTTTGGCTTGAATTTGGCTCTATCATATGTTTTTGTACATTGTCAATCCTAGTAAGCACCACGCTTGGCAGAATGATGTTTGTATGTGCATCTCCACACTAGTTAGAAATAGTTATAAAATGCCATGAAAAATATAATAGTAAAATCCTAAAGCATAATACCGAAGCAGTGTCTTAGTTTAATTTGCTCAAGCTTTACCCTTTTTCGTTTCAATTTGTTTGCTACTGTTTAGTCAACTTTAAAAAATGTTTTATTCCACTTTTTTTGTGAACATTTTGGAATATATTTTAATTATCTAAACCGTGGCTGTTCCAATCTAAATCCTGTTTTCACTGTATCTTCAATGTATATAGTAGTGCGTGAATAAATCACAACTTGGGGAAACTCATACATACAGCCCCCTCCCAGTGCTTTTACATTGAGTTAAAGTCAGAGCAGCACTGTTTAAAAGTCAGCTGGTAATCAATATCACACATTTAACCAAAAAGGTTTGCTGTGGCATTAAGTATTGGTGTCCCTGCCTGGTTTGCAGTGTGCATTCGGATGTGGCGTCTGGAATGAGCGATGGGAATGAAGGAGCCACAGCCTCCAACGAGAGACACGAGGGCAGATCCACCAAGCGGCACAACCGCAAGTCAGTCCGGAGCCGCTCGCGCCACGAGAAGACGTCCCGGGCGAAGCTGCGCATTCTCAGTGTGAGTTTAACAGGGAGGCCTTCATCGTGTAACAGTGTAGAACAAGCACAGAATAGGAGTATGGCGATATTAGAGGGACATCAAGCGAATCAAGATTGCTGCATTTTCCCAGTATGCATGAGAAACACTTTGATGGTTAACTTCTTTTAATGTTTGACTTCATAATCCCTGTGCATGCTTGTATCTAGTCAGTGTTTCTGCTGCAATTTTTCTTTTGAGACATAGTTTCCACCTGTTGTTCTTCCACCAGGTTTCAAACATACCCGACCGAGTGGCTGAGTGCCAGCTGGAGACACACAACCGGAAAATGGTTACTTTCAAATTTGATCTCGATGGAGACAATCCAGAGGAGATTGCGGAAATAATGGTAATTACCTTTGGCTCGTATCTGATAGGGGTGGGAATTTGAAACATTTACACTCTAAAGAAGTGGTAAAACGTTTAATAATATGCTAGACTTATAACTGGTCATGTGACAAATGTCGCCAAACGCATATTTCTTTATGCATTAATTTTAGTCATTTATCACCAGTTGTCTGTCGCATATCAGACTGCTCTAGTGCCACAGTGAGGGCGGATATTATAAAAAGGAAGGGGTTGACAGTTGCCTCCAAGTAGCTTTTCTGTTTGGCAAAACAGAAAGATTGACACTTGGGCAGGTTTTATTCTCAGTCGATCTGGTGCTGCATTGGTGTACTGTGTGTGTTTATGCCTGTAGTAGGCGTGGTATGGTATCAATTCCACTATGGGGTTAAACAACGTTAATGACCAGCGTTTTTTTCTAAGTTTGTTCTATACTTAAAATGGCATCTCTAAACAACGGAAGCCACGTTCTGAAGTATATTGAGGAACCGGACGAGAAAAAACGTGGTATGTAAATAATTATGCCAAACAAAGTTGCCCTACCACAAAAACACAAGTTCAATGCTTCACAGTTTGAAATGAAAACATTCAGAACTGTTGTGGGTGGAGCTACTGATGGCAATAAAAAGCAAAGATCCATGACAACATTTGCTATCTGTTTGGCTGAACATTGGGCGTGATCACAGTGCGTGTGAATTGTGAATGCAGCAGTTTTGAAATCGATGTAAGATTATCCCAATACTGTGCCGACCCATAAAACAATTGTAAGCACAACTCACTTTCGCATTCGTGCTGTACAGTGGGTGATGCTTGACTCTCTTTAATTTTTTTTTAATTTTTTTTTTAAACCATATAATTTTGGGCAAAGTTAGTAATAACAAAAAAAAAAAACCCTACAAAAAAACGTAATAGGTTCCTGTTTTTTTGTTGTTAAATTAACCTTTAAGAAACACACTATTCCAAAAACATGTGTTCAATATGTAAATAGCATAAAGTTATAGCTTCACTAGCAACTTTAATTACACCAATTTCACTATATACCTTGTGAATCTCGGTTAACGACGGCAGGCGTATCGCACAGAGCGAGGCAAGCCACACACAGGCGGAAGGCAGGCACGAACCTGGGACCTGTCGCACTAAAGCATAGCGCTGATACCACTGTACAAAAGAGCCGGCTCCTTTTCAAGGAGCGTATATCGGGCTGATCTCTTTTTGTGTGATTACGTCACCTACCAGCCCTGCTACAGCCTCCCCCCGTGCACGCTGCAATACTTGGTGTAGGTGTTTTTTTTTATTTATTTTTTTACTTTGTAGTTAAGTCTTTGCGATAATAAAACGTTATTTGCTTATTTAGGGTTTGTTTTCTTAGAAATTACTAACGAGGGCTGTCAGTATCAGAATGTAATATAAATATCGTGTGTGTGTGTGTAGCACATCCCTAATATCCGACTTGTAAAAGGACTTTTAAGAAGTTCTACAGTAGTTCTTCTGCATACTTATATAAATTATTGTTGCTGTTATGCAAGTATTGCTCTGTATCAGACAATTCATCAGGGCTTCTATGATAGTTGAACTGTTTGTCAAACACTTTCACTACTTTCTTTTAATTAGTTCTACATAGAGTGTCTTAGGATTGATAGTTATGGACGATAAACTTTATAAAACAGGAAAGAGTATGGTAGTATTCTAGGGACATCAAGCAAAACTCTCTCCTTGCACAGACTTGTATTCTAGGAAATGACCATAGAATAAGGAAAAATACATCATAAAGTAGTACGATAGTAACCAGTAGAGAATCTTAAAAAAATAAATCTTAAAGGGGAGCTTGCAGATTTAGCATGTCCTGTATCTATAGGTCCGTCATCCTCCAGGTAGTCAAACATGTTTAAATGAATGCCTTAATCAACTATAAGACAATTATTGCCAGCACCTCTTTCAAATGAGATGAATATCTCAAGGGTTATATTGTAGTTAAATAAATGCATCTGGAATAGAAGAGCTTGCTTGAATTGCTCCCACAAGAGCCCACCTGACGTGGCGACATGTCTCCTGCAGGTTCAGAGCGAGTTCATCTTGGAGCCAGAGAGAGACTCATTCATCGAGCAGGTGCGCGAGATCATTGAGAAGGCGGACGAGATGCTGAGTGAGGATGCGAGCGGGGAGCCGGAGGGGGAACCCGGGGTAAACAGAGACAAGGGCAAGACCCAGGTGAGCTGTTCTTCATCACTGCAGAGTACTTGTGTTATCTTGTCTACACTTACCATAATGCTTTACTTCCATATGCAACAATTTTGCTTTTTGTTTTTTAAAGATGGAGAGTGAATTCAGAGGTCCGGAACATGCATATTTTGTTCCTCGGCAGACAGGTAGATTTTTTTATTTATTTTTTTATTTATTGCGTTCTTGGAAGGAAACCATTTCAGCTATGTTTATGCTTGTTTTCTTTATTTCTTTTTTAGCACAAAAAGAATAAATTATAGGTTGGGAGATTTCTAAATGTCTCCTTTTTTGTTGCTGTTTCTATTCATAAATCTAGGGGTCAAGTAATCAAAAAGCAAAGTAACATTTGAACTCAAACTGTTAGGCATCTAATATGTCAGGTGATTGTGAAGTAGTTGCGAAGCATGCAGTTTCAGATGGACAGAAGTGCATTTGTGGTTGCAACTTTTAACATATGACATTTTAGAACATTTAATTAATAGTTTAAAGAAATTCCATGCAGTTTTAAAAAATATAGTGCGCAAACAGCAGTGCTACGAAACAGTACGTTCACACGTTTAAGTAGTGACTAATCAACCTATTAAATAATTTTTACCTCAACTATTTGACTCTCAAGTTAGCACTCATTCTACCCTGAAAATTGACCACCTGCTTGTAGTAAATAAAACTCCATTTACATTGATTGATTATGTCAAAGTTGCAAAGAAGTAGCAGCATTGCTCATGCAACGTTCAGCTCTACAGTGACAGTGCTTCCCATTATACAGTTTAATTAACAATAAAGGGATTGAGTAACATACTGGTTGCTTTTAGTGGCTTGCATCTCTTGGGTTTGGTTCATATGTTTATTTACTCTGAACTGTGTGATGGTTTAACCCCCCCCCCAGTAACTTGTTTCATTTCCTCTAGGTGCCCAGATGGGCTCTGCTGCTCAGGTGGTTCATTCGGCCGGTCGCCGGTTCATAGTGAGCCCTGTTCCAGAGGCCCGGCTCAAAGACCAGTTCTTTGGTCCCACGGCCACCTCTGTTCCTCCTCCAGATCCTTCCTCATCCAAGGAGATGCCAGCATCAGGTAAGGAAACCAGAGGCAGCTCTTCAGACAGCATTGATGTTGTTGTGAGACTATTATCAGGGGATATAGTACAGGCCAGGAGATAAGGATAGAGATATAGAGAAAGGTGGGACCAGCAAGGTCATCACTATGCCCCATGATTTGAATAGAAAAGGGAAAGCCTGTTTAATGCCTGGCAGTTAGCTTTCTTCAAGAAAGCAACAGAACCATCAATAAATGTTAAATGTACACAAATGTCTTAAAATGGTATTTGAAGCTGCTTAAGAAAATTTTAGAAGTTGGGGATATATGCATCACGCTTACACATTTTTACGTGTTGATGCTGATTGTTACATGTAGACACTGAAGAAGGAACTCTCCAACACGTTTGTCGTCTTGACGGTAGTTTCCTAACCCTAAGTTTTCACTTGGAAATAAACTGCCTGTCCACTTTATTAGGACTTGTACCTAGAATAATTTTGTGCCACTGTTTACACTGATCACAGCCTTGGCATGACATCACATAGACTCCACAAGGTGCTGGAAAGTGTCTTAAGAACTGTTAGTCCATTCAGTCATTGATATTACATGTATTTGATCCACAGAGCTTGGCTTGTCATGTAAATAATTATTATGAGTAATAGTAGTAGTATTGAAATAAAAAAAGCACTTGTAGCAACAGACCAGTGGGAAAAAAAAAAAAAATAATAAGTGTTTTTTTTTTTGTTGTTGTTGACATTTTTATTTATTTTCTTTCTTTCTACCTGCAGTTCCAGTGGTTCCCAACAGTCAGAGCTTAAGCCACTCTGCCTCCTCTGTCAGCCTTCAGCAAGCCTTTGCTGAGCTCCGAAATGCAGCCTACCAAGAGGGACCCAGCACCGCACCACCCATGGTCGACCTCACCATGCTGCCCTTCCCTATCTTAACAGGACTGACCCCAGTCTCCACCCCATCCAGCACCCAGATAGCATCCCCTCCCTCAACTCGGGCACAGAGCACAGTCACTGAGGCCGGCTCTAGCTCTGAGCCAGCCCCAACGTTGCAGTCCAGCCTTCCAGCCTCACCCCCTCCTGCTGTTCAACAAATCACAGGCCAGGGAGTGAGCACACAGGCTGCCATAACCACTCCTCTGTCTCAGTCTGGACAGCAGCTGATCTACTGTAGCGTTAGCACTTTATCCCCGCCTCTCACCACACCCCCTCAGCAGCCAATTGGTGGAGTTCCAACCAGTATCAGCGCGCCGGCCTCCATAGCTCCTCCAGTAATGACACCGCAGCCAACCCAAGCGGCCCTTCTCCCATCTAACACCAGCCTCCCCGCTTCAGCGTCCTTCCCAATGACGTCCCAGTCGACCCAGCAAGTCCTCGCCAGCGCAAATCTTTCTCTGGTGCAAACCTCCGTCTCCCTGCCCGGCCCTCCAATAACCAGCACTGGTGCCCCAGTGCAAGAACCGCCCCATCCTGACAGCTTGCAGCCCAAGCTTCCAACCTCTACCTCTCTACCCATTGCTGTGTCAACATCCCAGGCTTCTGTCTCCCAGCCATCCTCGCTGCCTGCTGTACCCAGTGTGCCTTCAGTCCCTAGTTTGATGCAGCTGGCCACCACCACCATCCCAGTGGTCCAGCCAACACTGGTGCACACCGAGCCGCAGCTGGCCTCTGTCCCCAACCAGCCGCATTCGCACTCCCTGGAGTGCGAGGGGGAACCCGGCATCGACGACATCAAGACCCTGGATAAGAAGCTGCGCGATCTCTTCATGGAGCACGGCTCAGGCACGGCAAGCGACCCGTCTGGACCTCAGATCCCATCCGGGACAGCAGCTGCTGTGGGCTTGTCGAACGTTTTGGCAGCGCCCCCCACCAGCCTGCCCCTCGGAAGCGCAGGGTTATCCACTGGCACCCCTGTAGCCACCCCCGGTCAGGCTGCCACCCCTTCAAGCTACGTGCAAGCCAAGCCTCCTTTGGGACGGGTACCGGTAGGTTCCTTATCAGTTCTACCTTGCACGTAGAAGCACTTATCCAGTTTGTAAGAAATCTTGGTAAAAACAGTGTTGAGAGTGTCAGTATTGTCATAATTCTAATTTTACAAGCACATATTATGTATATTAGAGCCATGAGTGATGTTTTAAAACAGTGGTACTGAACCTAGCGCATTGGTGAGGATAAACAGAAGAGATTATGAAATGCATTGGCTAGAAGGAATCCGAATGTATAATAATGTGTGGTGTTTGTTTTTTTAGATGAACAAGGTGTTAATTATTGTAAAGCCTTTACTCTTCACATCCTGTTTCTCAAGTGAAGAATTGTTACAAAGAATTCTGTTCTAACCCTCCTTAATTTAACGTCCAACGACAAAGAAAATTCCTTAAGATTGCAAACGTACTGAATGCTGCATGCTAGGTGCTTCTCTTCCTTTTCAAGTCTGAATTTCTTTAAATCTGTCATTTAATTGCATGTTGAGTGGATTTTCCAATAGCAAAACAAACCTCTAATTTCTAAGTCTCACGTGCTAGTGTTAAAGCAAAACTTTAACACAGAATTTCCATGTAGCGTATAGCATTCACATTTTTTTTAAAAATAGATTGAATTTATAAAATCTGTGGCATTTTGATAAATCATACTAAGACATTTTTAACTCTCAACACATTTAAAAGGGTCTTGGTAAAATAAGTCCATTTAAAATGGCAGATTGCTAATGCATCCTTGGAAAAATAATCACAGTTAACTAAAGCTGTTTAATTTTTTTGAAAATGACTGTGCTGAAAGAGTTAAGATTCTAAATCTGATTTAAAAAGAGGCGCTGTTACGAATGTCTCCCGAGTTCGGAGGACTTTGGAATTAGTTCTGTATTTCTTTGTCATCATTTTCCTTTCCTCTTCGTTGTCTTAGGTGTTGCCTGTAGGCACAGAATTGCAGGCTGGCAATCCGCCCATTGAACAGCAGCACCCCTTTCCAGGACCTACACTAACCCAGGTGCTTCTTTACTACCCACAGTCCTGTTCTCTTCTTTCTGTCATACTCTCCTCCTCTGTGACAAGCATGTTAAACACTATCCAGAAGTCTACGCATGCAGGGGTTCCCTTTAAATACTTTAAAGCATGGTCTCTGCTTCGAATTTCAAAACCTGGGGTTCTGTTTATTAGGAAATTCATGTACCTGTCCAAAAGCAAAAAAAGATCCATTGCATAGCAGTTTGCTCCATTCCTGTTGTACTAAGTGCTTAATAATGCACACCTGGGCTTGTTACAAGTACACGTTTGAATTGGTGAAACTGCTATGCAATATTATTTCATCCCTGAAAGCATTTAGGCTACAGGTCAAAAGGACCTGCAATCGCCAAGAAGCATTTTAAATAATCTACTTTTATTTTTACCGGTTCAGTCGAAATGCAAATAGATGATCATAGTTTTTTTGTTGTTGTGTTTTTTTTTTTTTTAGGTAAGGCATGGAAAGTGTTTTTGCTTATAGCTAGTGAACTGCTTATACAATTGTAATGCAACTTTGTAAGGACACTGTTTAGCACAAGGTATTCCGTGCATCTGAACTTGGGGATGGAGATGGATGTACAATACATTCTGGGCCCTGGACATAAAATGATGTGTTAAATATATGAATTGGCTCTCATGCATAACGTTGAAATGTAGTTTAATACATTAACATGAGTGTATTTATTGAGACCCTGTGGGACTTATGTCATGCTTACATTATTATTATTGTTATTATTATTATGATGTTTAAACAGCATTCCCTGTCAAGTACAAAATGTAGCCATTATCTCCAACCTGAATAGATATATCAAAGGTGCACATAGTGCTTGTGACGTAGCCGTGCCCGCCCCCAAGGGCATAAACGATCACTGACATAAATATTGTCATCATTTTTCCTTTCACTGCCTGGAGAGAGAGATCTACAAACAGATCAGTGACACACAGTGTTATATCTGATTTTTTGCTTGTGTTTTTACACTTATGTGCGCTTGTTTTCATGTGTTTTATTAAAATTACTTCACGTTTTGTGCACTCCGTCGTGGTTGTTTTGTTAGTGCCTCTGGCCTTGTGCTCCGTGCGAAGCTAGCAGCTTCGCTGCCCCTTCCCCGGGTTCGGACACCTTAAGTCGGCTACTGGTGCTCTCTCTTAAGCTGCTAGCTTCGGTTGAAGCATAAAATAAAACATTTGTTTTTTGTTTTAAAAAATATATTAAAATAATGATTATTGTTTGGTTATTGTTTTGTATGAGAATTTTTTTTTGTATTTTTGTCTTTTTCCACAGAAATACTAATACGGCTGCCCTGAGTTAGACCGAGACGCTCACTGCTTGCAGTTTTTCCCATTGTCTTGTTGCCACGTTAAGATCTGCTTGCAGAATTAGTGTGAATACTGTTAGGGCTCTAGCAGTAGGCTTTCCTCGGGTTGGTTAGCCAAAAAGCATTATAGGTGGGCATCCCTTTATCGCTCTTGTGGTAACTGTATGTCCCAGACCTGCTTCCGTTCCCGCCGGTATTTTGTACCACAAACGAGATTACACTTCTGATTCACTAGCAGTTGCTGGGCTCAGCTCTGCTTAGGGTCTGACTGCTCACAGTCCTTCCCAAGTGTCTCGTTGCCACTCTAGTGTGTACTTGCAGTGCCACTGCGAAGGCTGTCAGTGACAGTAGGCTTCCTCCAGTCTTAGGGCTGTGTTGCATTAAGCCATAAGCTATACAGCTGGGAATCCCTGTATATTGCTTCTCCTGTAACTGTAAGTCACTGGTCTACCATCTTCTTGGTGAACGAGGTTACCATAACAGTAGTGTACCATGCTCTGCACCGTACCGTACCGTGTGCTCCATACTTTGTAGCGTTGCACCTTACCGTGCACCATACTGTACCGTACTGTGCACCATACCATACCAGGGGTACCGTGCTTTCTACACCATACCGTACTGTTGGTACCATGCATTGGGTGCTAAACCGCACCGTTTACACCTGTACCGTGCTCTGTGCACCGTACTGTACTGTTTGATCTGTACGTGTGTACCGTGCATTGCCCACAGTACATACCATGCATACTGTGCACTGTACTACTGTACTTTGCACCATACCGTGCATTGTGCACTATACCATACCATTTGCACTGTACTGTGCATTGTGTACCGTGCACCACACTGTAACGATGCTACCGTGTGTACTGTGCATTGCGCACCACACCTTAAACTGTGCACCACACTGTACCATTGACACTGTGTGTATCGTATATTGTACTATAATACAGCATGGGGCTTAGGCACAGTGGAGGTATTTGAAAGTAGCCAAGGCTAGACAGTACCATCCCTGATCTATCAGTGGATCTGGTTATAGTCATTGCCACTGTTGACGCATTGCTGGTTGCATAGAAGCATTGCTGCGTTTGTTGTTTCCCTGAGGTTCTAGTAATATATGCTATACTGTTATAGCAATTACAGCTGACGGTCGTTTACTTTGCACACTGCTGCAGTTATATAATGCTAGGGTTTCATTCTTGCGATGTATGCAAGACGGGTTTCCCCACGGAGAACAGACATGGCAAATGCGCTGCCAGTCTGGGTCCGGAGCATGCTAAAGAGGCACTCGCTGACTGAGTTTTGTGCGTCTTTCTCCAAGCGTACATTTGAGAAACAAGCGTCGCGCAGCTCTGTATAGCGCGCTGTGTCCACCTGGACAAGGCTCGCCTCCTTCCTCAGGGCAAAAAGAGAGGGTTGTATCTTCTCATGAGGGCTCTGTGCCTAGGGAAAGTAGGAGAACCTCATGTAGGAGACCAACTTCACAGTCTTCCTCATCCTGTCCTTCTCCCTCCCCTTCTCCGGTTTCCTCACCTAAGAAGAGGGGGAAAAAGGGACACCGGTCTCATAGATTGGAGAGTTCTGAGCAGCTGGATAAGCTCTGGGAGGTCATCTCCCAACAGGGCAACATGTTGGGTGAGCTACTGTTACCACACTGCTACACCTGCTCCTTCTGCACCATTAGAGCAACAGGGAGTAGTACACGCAGAATGGCAGCAGGAGGATCTGCTGTCTGTTGCTGCTTCTGAGGATGTGATCAATCAAGAGTTCCCCTCTCAGGAGGGTGACTCAGATAGCGCAACACCAGTAGCGCATGTATCGCTGATTAAGAGGGCCACTAACGTTTTAAACATTCCATGGCCTGTAGATGACAAGCGGAAACATTCTGTTTTTGAGGATGATCCCGTTCCTTCTCAGGTGTCTCCTCCAGTACACACAGATTTTCATTTTGAGATGCGTTCATCCTGAGGTCACCTAGCTACAGCTCCTGCTGCTTTCTGTTCCGTGGGGACTCTGTGCAGCCTACATGAGTCAGAGAAGCTTGGCTTGGCTGATTTTCCACCAGTAGATGCCGCTATTGCGTCATTGGTGCAAGCCCCAAAGCTAGCTCTTTTGAACAAAGACACTACCTGCCCGAATAAACAATGCAGGGTTTCAGAGATTATACTCGGGAAAGCATACTCAGCTGGTGCTTTTGCTGCGTGGCTGGGCTATTACAACAGCATCTTGGTGGCTTACCAGAGCTGTTTGTTAAAGTCTCTTTCACAGAGCCACACCACAGCAGCTTGAGGAACTGGGGCTGGTGAATAAGAATCTGCTCCGTATATCAAAATTCATTGGACAAGCAAGACTTCAGCTCTGCCTGTCCCAGGCGCATATAGCGGATGGGGACAAGGCACCATTGCTGGATGCTCCCATTACTCCAGGACACACTTTTGATCCTGCGGTAGATGAGATGCTGCAGCGCTCTCATAGGGCGCAGGAGTCTACGAAGGAACTGGTGTGTCTGCTTCCCAAGGAAGTACGTAGACCAGCTCCCAACTGGTGGCCAAAGTTCCTTCAACCTCAAAGACCAGCTCAGCTGGCTCCTGCTAAAGCTAGAGGAGGGTTTCACAACCGGCCCATGGCTGCCAAAAAAGTAATCTTCAATAAGCTTTGCCATCAGGCAGAGGCAAAAGCCTCAAGTAAAGCAGCAACCCTAGAATTTGCTTCAACAGGCCCAGGGCCCCTCCCTTTGCAGGGAGTCACCTGGAGTACTGGTGTCAGTGCACCTCGGACACATGGTTGCTCAATAGTGTACAGACCTGCTATTCCCTGCAATTCAGACATTCATCTTCATTTCGGGGCTGCAAGATGCGTTGGTGTTGTCTTAGGAGGTGACAGCCCTGTTGCAGAAGTAGGCTATTTGCACAGTTCATCCTCTTCAAGAAGGGTTTTACTCCATGTACTTCCTGGTGCCCAAAAGGGATGGTGGCCTCAGACCAATCCTCGACCACAGATCAACCCATATCTGTCGACGGAGGTTCAAAATGTTAACTATGCAGCAGCTGTTGCAGTCAATAAGGCCAGGGGACTGGTTCACTACGTGAACTTAAAAGACACTTACTTTCACATCCCGATAAAATCAGGGCACATTTTAGGTACCTCAGGTTTGTTTGCCAAGGGACAGCGTATGAGTTTTGTGTTTTGCTATTCGGCCTCTCTTTAGCCCCCCGTGCCTTTTTGAAGTGTATGGAAGATATTCTGGCCCTACTGAGAGTGCTCAATTACTTGGATGATTGGCTCATTTGTGCTCAATCTCCAGCACAGGCAGGGGCTCATACGAAACTTGTCGCAGACCACCTGCTTCGGTTAGGTCTTCTGTGAACTATGCAAAGAGCCAGCTCACACCTTCTCAGATAGCCTTCTATTTAGGAGTGCGTCTGGATTCCAGGACCATGCTGCCCACTCTGTTGGAGGACAGAGCAGAGAATAGCCGCTTCTCTGAAGCTTTTTCAGTTCAACAGAAAGCTCACAGTAGTTACGTTTCAGCGGCTCCTGGGCTTGATGTTAGCAGCTTCCCAGACCCTTCCTTTGGTTCTTCTGCACATGTGCCAAGGCTGGTTCAACAGCAGAGTTTTTCAGTCCTCATTGAACCGCGGCTGTCTGCTGACAGTGTCTCGGCACTGTCTGCAGGCTCTATCCTGGTGGGCACAGCCTGCTCATCTACGCTTAGGAGTAGCACTGGGCAGCATTACCAAAAGGGAGGTTATCACCACAGATGCCTCAGCTGGGGCGCAGTGTGGAACGGCAGGGGAGCGTAAGGAGTATGGGAGCCCCGGTGGCAGGGTCTCCATATAAATATTTTGTAACTGCAGGCAGTGTTTCTAGCCTTGCAAAATTTTTTACAGGAGGTTCAAGGGAGTCATGTGCATTTCTGGACAGACAACACTACAGTGGTAGCTTACATAAACCACCAGTGCGGCCTCATGTCCCCCCGTCTCCATCGGGTAGCCAGCAGGCTGTTGCTACACCATCACCTCCTTTCACTGCAGGCAGTTCAACTGCCCGAGGTGACAAATTGGGCAGCGGACCGCCTTTCAAAGGGAGCCCCCAGTGTCTCAGAATGGAGGCTTTATGCAGAAGTGGTGAGCCTCATTTGGCAACAGTTCAGGAGAGCACAGGAGAACCTGTTTGCCTCCCAAGAATCGACTCATTGTCCCTTTGTTTCTCAATAATGGGAGTCGGGGACCCGCTGGCAATAGATGCCTTGGCACACCAGTAGCTGAGGCAGCTTCTATGTGCCTTTCCACTAATCGCTATTGCTCCCTCTGTGCTTGGAAAAGATCAGACAGGACCGGGCCTGGGTGCTATTAGTAGCCCCTTATTATCCAAGGAGAAATGTGGTTTTTAACCCTGATACAGCTCCTGAAAGGCCAGCCGTGGAGCTTGCCTGCTCATTCAGGCTCGGTGGGCTTTTTGGCATCCCGATCCCATCGAGCCTGCAGCTCTGTGTCTGGCTCGTGAACGGCATCATTTGAGCCATCCTGGGCTTTCTAATAGGATCATTGACACTTTACCGAATGCCAGAGCACAGTCCACATGTTCCCAGTATGGGTACAAGTGGGGCGTTTTTCAAATGTGGTGTCTGCCCAAGGGGTTTGACCCTACAAGCTGTCCCATGGCAGTTATACTGCAATTTTTACAGGACCTTTTTGATGAGGGGAAATCCCCCTCTATTTGGCAGCCATTTCGGCTTGTCATAATAAGATTGATTCGGTCTCCCCAGCAACACATTTCCTGGTGGGGCAATTTTTGAAAGGAGCTTGAGGCTTTGGACATCTATGAAGGACATTGTCCCTCACTGGAGGCTTAATGTGGTGCTTGAAGTACTTGTGAAGCCTCCCTTTGAGCCCTTGCATTCAGCAGAGCTCAGCATCAAAATAAACATATCACTTTTATTTGAGTATCAAAAGAAACGTATCACTTATATTTAGATACAATTCACTAGATGTGATTGAAAAATGACAAACTCTGTTTTAGAGCCGGTGCTGTGAATTTTTATTGTGCTGATTAACAATTGACATCACAAAGATGCTCAAAATGATTTGTCGATGTTGGGCAGGTGTTGTGACTCTTGGTCTCCCAGTTCGTGGCCTGTCATTGACAGTGTGTGTCTGGTTATACTGTCTCGCCAGGTTTGAAATTGATGGCTGTGAACACCCAAGACGGTGAGCCAGAGTACATTGCCCTAGTCCAGCCTCCAACATGCTGATTGCACGAAGGTGCTGCTCTTGACAGACGTGGCATATTGTTTTTCTTTATTGCTTTTCTTCAAGCTTTCACTTCAACAGCTGAAATCACTCCGTATCCAGTATCCAATCAACTGTCTCACAAATTAGTTGACTAAGTGCACATGCTTCAGTCATAGTCACTCAATCATGTCATGGTCAAGGATGAATGATCGAGTGATTAAAAAGAAACCAAAAACATTTTGTCAATTTCCAGCATTTATATACCTTTTTGTTTTTTTTTTTTGAAAAATAAATGTTAGAAAAGTGAAGTTTCTTTTGATGCTTGATATATTTATCAATGAAAGCGGCTTTTTTGCTTGTGATCACATCCGCTAAGCGGGTGGGTGAGATGCAAACCTTTGCAAAAGCCTGCTTAATTTTTGCAGAGGCCAGGGCAAAAGTTACACTTCGCATTAATCTTGCTTTTGTGCTCTCGGGCATTCCACATTAACCAGACGGTGGAACTTGAAGCTTGCTCCATACGCTTTGCCCGGTGCGAGCACTAGCATGTTATGTGGACAAAACTCAAAGTTGGAGGCAGTCTAAGCAGTTTTTTTTTAATTTTTTTTTTTTTATCTGTTATGGGGCTAAGTCCCATGGGAAAGCTCTGTTTAAAAAACAGGCTATCAAGATGGATCACAGATATGGTTAAGATTCCATATGAACGAGCCAACTTGCCCCTTCCATTGAAGCTCACTGCCTATTCTACCAGGGGCATGGCAACTTCGTGGGCTTTGTTCCAGGGTGCATCTGTCAGGGACATTTGCGATGCAGCAGTGTGGTCTACTCTACATACTTTTACTTGGTTCTATCAGCTGAATGTCATCGATCCACAAAACCCTAGTTTTGGAACAAGAGTGTTAAGGGCGGCCTCAAGCTCAACTTTTACAGCATAAACATAGGTGTGAGTTCTCCTTCAATATTTTAGCCCTGTCTACTTATACAGGGGTTCTTCATGGTAACGCGCAAGGTGGCCTTGGTCAAGCCTTATAGCATTCCATTTGGTCTGCAATAATCCTTGAGACAGCTTTGGTATGTCTACCCATGAGGTAATGGTTACATTTCGTACTTGATAGGGAACGTTAGGTTATTATCATAACCCTGGTTCCCTGAAATAGAAATGTAGCCATTAACCTTCAAGGTCTCTGCATGTATATTGCAGCAGTCTTGAAGGAAAAATGATAATGATATTTGTGTCAATGGTAGTTTATGCCCTTGGGGGCGGGCACCACTACGTCACAAGCACTACGTGCAGCTTTGATATATCTATTCAGGTTAGATGCTATTAAAGGATTAATAACCATGAGGTATTTCAGGGAACCAGAGTTATGATAATAACCTAACATTCCCCCTGGGTGTGGTATTCTTGGCTTTCTTTATCTCATGTTTTTCTTTAGTCTCAGCAGCCTTTGGAAGATCTCGACGCCCAGTTAAGAAGGGCGCTTAGTCCAGAGACGGTTCCAGTTAACACTGTGACTGCTCAGGTAAGAAACCAGAAGGAGAGACGCAAATCTACTCCACCGTCTCTGTGCGCTGGCCACCCAAGGAAACCGGCTTCCTCATTTTGCACTTGTGTGTGTTTTACCTGTAAATGTGTGAGAGGGGTATCTGGCACTCGGAATCACTGCATACTGTATGCACAGGGGTTGCAGCAGGAATGTGCAAGCAGGTTAGAGCAGGGTTTTATTTTTGAACGATCTGCTCAAACAACGTATATGTTGGCCCTTTCTGATTTTTGACTTTCTCAGGTCTGCTATTCTGCCAAGTGCAAGGTTTGTTGGTGTAGTTTTAGCCTGCATTTTTGGCGCACACTAGGATCAGACTAATGTTGTCTGATACAATTAATTTAAACTGTAGGCTACATTGTAAGTTTACTGTTTAATGCTTAAAAAGTCAGTGGAAAATGTGCTTTTGTTTTTAAGACTGCAGTAACTGCACCCCCAACAAGTGTGTCCGACCAGTGTTATCCTGCTGGACAGCCTGTTGCTGAAGGTAAGTAAAGATTCAGGGGTCAGTTTGATCAATCTAATGTATGCACTGCCAGGATAAGCCACAGAGCATTTTACAGCACTGGAGAATCACCCTGGATTATACATCAGCCACCTGCTGTACCTGAGTGATTCCTCAGTGCTGTAAAATTTTAAACAAAATCCAGGGGTGGTTTATCTCAACAGGATTATAAACTGATCAGACCACTCAGTTAATTAAGAATGCATCATTGTGGATTTCCAGATGAACAAGATTGATATAGGTGCACCTGGAGGGTTGCGTCAAAATTAGCCTGATACTTTGCTTAAATGACCAACATTTGGGTCTTACTGGGTGCTAAGATCCTGAGATGAATAAAAGGCTTCCCTAGCAAATGCTGCTTGTTGGACAAGCATCTCCAGGCAGGTTACAACTGCAACGCCTCGACCGAACTGTGGAATTCATGCATGTTTTTCTCGGCAGGGCCTCAAGGGGAAGATAGCGGTAGTGTCGCAGCTGCTAGTGCAGGAGCTGAAGTTGTGAAACTTGGGCGCTTTCAGGTGAGTTCCTTCTGATTTTAATTAGGCTGTTTCTTTTCATAGAATTGATGCTGGATCATTCATTTGGTTTCCCACTGGTTATGCATATAGGAGGGTCCTGGCCATAAAATTTAGAGATTTACATTCATTAGAGTGAACTCGAAAAGCTTATCCAATTGTGATTGAACTTGGTTTGGACTTTGTTTAGTAATAAGCTAGTAAGTGTATCAGATGGAGGCATCACATTCCCTTAAAAACCTTTAAATAACTTATGAATATGTTTAATTGAATGTATCTAGAGCATTCAGTAAATCCTCCCGCTGTCTTCCCCAGGTGTCAATGGCACCAGATGTGGTCTTACTTCAGTCAAAGGTGGATGACCGAAGCAGGCCTAGCTCCACAGACTCCACCTCCTCCAGTTCCTCCTCCTCCTCCTCTTCCACCTCGCTGCTGTCCAGCCCAGAGAACACACTGTTGAAGCCGCCAGCCCGCCGCAGAGCTGACACAGATCCGGATGTGGTGGACGGTCTCACCCTACAACCCTCCCCTCAATGGGCAGCAGAGCCCAGGCAGGGGAGCGCCCCGCCCACCACCATCGGCAGGTTTCAGGTCACCACCCAAGCCGACACCAGGGTGGGCCGTTTCTGTGTGATCAAGGCACAGGACGAGCCGGCAGTGTCTGGGGCAGGGAGCTCCTCAACCCTGGCCAGTGAAACCCAGCTTGCCCTGCCCAGCATAGAGAGCCCCACGGAGACGTTCACACAGCTCAACGGGCCAACGCAGCTCCAGGAAGTGTGTGCCAGCCTGGGCAGCCCCGGTTCCCCTCAGTGGCAGGGATCCCTGCCCCTGCCCAGCCTCAGCAACTCCTTCAACTCCTCCTACATGAGCAGTGACAATGACTCCGAGTTCGAGGACGAGGATCTCAAGAAGGAGCTGCATCGGCTCAGGGAGAAGTGAGTTTGAAATAGGGCTGGTAACATAGAACTGCTAGGTGAAACAATACATTCAGTAGATACAAGTCTCTTTTAATGTCTTCAGTACCTTCTGTCTTTTAGTTTTTTGTTCTGTTTTGAGGGTTTTTATGTTAAGGATGAAATATATAGGCGTGTTATTAATAGTTTCAAGTTTAAACATTTCAGATTTTGCCAGGAATATCTGTCCAAAAATATGCAGGTCAATTACAGACGTTGGTTCATACTTTAGACTCGACATAATTTCTGGTCTGAGTCAGGGGTCTGTGACCCTGTGCAGGGCTCGCAAAAACGTTAGCCCGACGTTCCGGGACAACCAAAAAAATCTGTCAGACGTCGTCTTTTTTTTTTGGCTGCTTGCACGGCAATACAATATTATATTCTATAACAAGATGACGTTCTGTGCTTTAATAAAACCGTGGTTTCTCGAGATTCCACTCATAGATCATCCCGGTAAAACATGTTTAGAGGGATCAATGTTTTTCACTGGTAATGCTTGAGTGATTTCCGGGGTGACGTAAACATGCACATTGCTTGCGACCAAATCCCGCGAGGATTGACCCGTGTAACACCCCTGACAACTCAAGCAATCCTGTCTAGTCAGCGCACTGGTGGTATATGTCACGTGACAGAAGTTAGACTGGAATTACAAGCTACAGTACTTTGCTCACCTAGATTCACATTTTGTTATCCAGTTGTTACCTTTATTAAATCGTTAACTTTATTTCCCAAACCAGAAAAAAAAAAAATGAATACGATAGTTATTATCGCTGACTCAGATTTAGCAGATTTTTCTTTAATGAGATTAATAAAATGTACCAGTAATTTTATTTTAAGTGTATGGTGCTTGCTTGTAGCTTACTGTACCAAGTACAGCAACAGTCTCGGGTCCAAACCGTCAGCTGAGTGTAGATACGCTATTTACACCCTCACTATATCTTCATTATACAATTAAATACTGATTTAAAAAAAAATAATAATCAAACTGCTGCTGATGTTGGCTCATACTCGCTCAAGCAACCGGCACGGCAAAGCAACATTGATTTTTTTTTTTTTTTTTTTTTTTTTTAAATAAGAACCAAGATTTCAATTAACATTTGCAATTGAAACAAAACAAACTTTGTTGAGGCGTTGTTATACTGTGTTTTTCAATGAATAGGAGAATAAGATATAGCCAGAATACTGGATGCAGCTGCTGCATGCCACAAATAGGTACTGTACTTGTAATTCTACAATCACAAGAATGGTCTGTTTTTGTATACTATTTGTAGCATTATACTATCCTATTTTGGCACAAGTATACTTGCAGTATACAACTTTGTATATTCTTTTTTGTAAATAATGCAGTGTAGTTCTCAAATATTGGACATTTCTTAGATTGTATCTTACTTCTCTTTTGCATACATGTCTCTTGCTAGATATGCACCACCAGATTCTGACAAATACTTTTAGAAAACCAGGAGCAACTTCTGCTCTGGATCAAAAAGTTATAATGCTCTGCGGCTGCCCGCCTATGTGGATAAGTATCACAAAACTAGTAGAAACTAACTAAAACACAATTCTGGGAAAAACAAATAGAAGTCTGGAAAAAGTCTGGAATTTTTATGTTGAAAAAGTGTATGAACCCTGAGATACTGTACCTATACCTGTATCACAGTCCATAGGTTAATTATGGGCAACTTGACATTTTTTTGGACAACCAAATGTCTACAATGGACTGCCCGAAGGGCAAGAACCATTAACAAAATTTTGTGAGCCCTGCTGTGTGACAGGACAGGGGTATGTCAACCACACTCTCGACGTGCAATTTTTCTGCTACCTGAAATTGCATAGGGTTGAAAAATGTTGAAAAAACATTTGCTGCATGGTCGGAGTAAAGCTGCATAGCTTTTATAGCTGGCTGCGCCTAACGTATAGCATTCATATTCTGCGACAGAAGTATGAACCAGCCCTTAGTCGTCTTGTTGGTGTTTTCACATAGCAGTAAGTATTTAGTGTAAGCCAGTTTATTTCATATTTTAATATTTCTTCAGTCTTTCCAATATACAATTAAATGCTGTAGATACATACGCAATTCAGTGCTGTAGTCTTATGTGCAAATACATATTGCAGTATTTTAAAAAGTAAGGGCTTCTTATGAGGGCTATTCTGACTGGTAACAAACACTCCCATGGTAAAGTAAGCATGTTTTATGCTAATCACATTCATATGCACAGATTAAATGGAAAGTAACACCTCTTGTCTTAACCTTTTTAAAGTGTTCAATCGGTGCATATCAATGGATTAAATTTGTTCATTACATGTCTTCCAACTCCGTGTGCAAAAAACATGAGAATGAATGAATAAATGAAACCAGTGTTGCTGTTCAGTGAATCAGTTCTACAGTAGCTGAAGTGAAATACTTGACACTGAATTAACACTTTCCATACGTGTAAATCTTTTTGTCTGTTTAATACTTTTTACAGTTTAAAAAAAAAAAAATAAAACTAGCAAAACCATGCTAACCGGTAGTGGGCCAGTGGGCCACTGTGCCTAGTGGAGGTCGCAAGTTGAGCCTCAGGCACTTTTTTTATAAATAATAATAGTAATATTTTCACTGGTGAACTATATGACTATCCAGGAACATATCCTTGTAATTAATTCTGATTTTGATGATGTATTTGTTTTCAATCTCTGTCAGACATCTGAAAGAGATCCAGGCTCTGCAGTCACGACAGAAGCAGGAGATAGAGTGTCTTTACACCAGGCTGGGGAAGGTGCCTCCAGCCGTCATCATACCCCCTGCGGCCCCCCTTTCTGGGAGGCGCAGGAGACCCACCAAGGGCAAGGGGAGCAAGCCCAGTCGCAGCACCTCCCAGGGCAGCAAGAGCCCTCTCCTGCCAGGTACAGAGTGAGCAACAGACACCACTGCCAAGGCACAAACCATTGCAACATGCAACCCATGCATATTGAACCCTGGTCTGACTTTACTTGAACCAACCGTTAACATATTTGAACATAAACTGCTTTATGTGTATGTTCCTATAAGATCATTTATGAGTGACTGTGGCAATAAGATGTTAAGGAAACCAGTGCATAAATGACATCTGAAATAAATAACACATATGCATTCTACTGTACTATTTGATGGTGTACCAGTGAATTCAGAATGAAAGAGTTAAGTAAGTTTTGTATTTTGAAAGAATATGTTGATTGTCATATAGGCATTTATCAGTCGATAACTAATAATGCATAATACTTAAACAAAAAGACACAATTTATATTCAAATTAGAAAACTTCTGATTTATAAAAAAAGAAATAAAGAACTTGAATTTTTAACAACTGAAAAGAATATGCATGCATCTGTATCAGATGTTCTTTTAACATTGTAATAATAATAAAAAATTCTTTATTTTAACAGAAGTAATTTCTATCTGGACTATTGTTATTCATTACTGTTAACATTTTATGTTCAAAAGCAAAGCAAAACATTTCAATTAATTTCACAAATCCTGACTAATTTAACTATCATACTAAATTCAGAGAAGCTAATCAGTAGATTTAATAGCTTAAAAAAAAAACCCAAAAACATATTGCCTTAATTTTTAAATCAAGAAAACTTGAATACAATAGGCCTACACCCGATTGGGCTTCTCCAACGCAAATGTAGAGGCCTGAAGTGTGTATCCTAGCAACGCGCTAATCTACCATAGTAGCACAAAAGAAGCGCACTCTCACACACTCAAGGTTCAAATGCAAATTCTAATTTCATGCATCCATTCACCAATATGTAATCAAAGCTCTGGACAGATGATGCATCAATTTCATTGTTGCACCCCTAATGAAAACACAGTTGCCTCAGCAGTTTTTTTGTAATGACGTGTAGGTCTAAAAAAAAAAAGGTTTAAAAAAAAAATGTATGTTTGTGATTTGATCTTGTAGCAAAAGACTTTTTCACAGAAAGTGGTGATGCTATGAGATAAGCAATGGTAGACCAGCTGGCTCCACATGTTAGTATATGTGCTTGACATGCGGCCCTGTCATTGAGTGTCATCATTCATTGATCCACAGTGGATTGTTTTGGAGCAAGGCGGCTGACAGGAATACAGAACTGAAAATAGAGACATAGGGTGGTAGCTATTCTAGTTAAGTCCTTGACTAGAGGCTGAGTGTTGTTTTGCAATGCTGTTCCTTTGCAGGCACTTTCTCTGCTCAGAGCGCTCCCTCCATGTTCCCCCCTCAGCACACTCTGCTCCCCCCGGGGGGAGGCCCGGAGACTGGGCACTGCCAGCTACTCAAGCCGTCTCCTTCCAGTGAGAACCTGTGCTCTTCTTACACAAGCGACGTGGCTCTCTCCATGCCCAGCCTGTCCGTCCCAGTGCAAGGTGAGCCCGGCAGTGTGCCAGCATGAGCCCTGCACTGTTCATGATCACAGGCAATCCCCCATCCATGGGGCTAAAATAGTGTCTTCAGGTAGCACTTGGAAGTTAAGGGTTGTTTGAACTGAAACGTGAATTAGCTCATTCAGTTTACATAATCTGTAGCATTATGTTTATAGTGTTACTTGCTTCATATGTTAGCTTGTATGGGTGTTTGTTTCTATGAAAGCTTTTGAAGGAAAATTTGCAAATGCCTTCACAGTGGTGGTGGAGTGAAACACAAAGCACTGTGCTGATAGTTAAAGGACTTATTGGCTTGAAATTGTAAGTAGGCACCCTTGTAGTGTCCTTGACCTTTGTAAGGTTGCTGGTCTTCACATTACATGGAGGGGCCAGTTTGTTAATTTTTTTATTTATATCCTTTGGTCACCATTTTTTTGTTTACATTTTTTTTTTAAAAGTTTGTATGAGAAGTTTCACTGTGAAGATAGAAATGTATAAGTGAAAGCATAGTTAGGATACTTAACATGGTTCAATTATGCACGCGGTGATGAAAGGGGGTATATAAGATAAAGGATGTGATTGGCTGTGGTTGATCATGTTTGTCTTGTTGTTATTTTTTTAATCCAACTCTACTTGATGCCAAGAATCTCCCTGAAGCTTGTCTCCCAGGTGTCTCAACATCTCCATGCTGTCGCCCCGTGTCTCGCCCTGTTGTCCATGGCTTGTGATTTGGTACCATTCTTACTGTATGTTGTGTGTGTCTCTCCTCCTCTCTCTCTCTCTCTCTCTGTTTCTACTCCCTCTTTTTGTGCCGCAGGCTGTGCAAAGTTCAGCTGTGGGTCAGAGCGGGTGACCTTCAAAACTGGTGGCCGGAGGATGCGATTTCTGAGTACGCCCTGCTTGGCTCTTTGTGTGTAACGCTTTTCCTTGTCTCTCTCCTTGACTGTCATGTTATTTGGTTGTCATTACTTGTCTTTGACATTTTATTATACTTTTGTTTTTCTTTACATCCATCGGTTTTCCATTTTCTGTAAATTACTCCTTTTTAAAGTTTCTGCACAGGTATCCCACCCCTGGACACACACAAAACAGACATGTGATTGTGTTAGCCTTTCTCACAAGACCACATTATTATTATTTATATTTATTTTTAGAATTGGAAATGTGTTTTTGAGGAGGTAAAACTAAAAAACTATACATTGATATTACAAAATGAGAAACAACTTAAAATAACTGTAGCCAACAAAATCATTTCATAACTCTTACCTGTTTTACACTTCCATTAGCTTAATAGGACTAAATGTGCAGTTTTGAAAGAAAGTATTTCCATTGTATAACATGCTATCAGGTGCCACTTTATGTTACCTCTTGGTTTGTCTGCCTTATTCAGATGTTAACTGTTTGCATTTGAACCTCCTTGTTCATTTCACCTTGGCAGTGTCTTCTGGGTCAAAGCATGTTACTGGCTGAAAGCATGCCAGTCAATATAGGAAGCAGCTGATTGGTTACACTATGTAACACAATTTTTGTTCCTGGGTAGTAAGTGTTATTTCCTAATTGCTTATGCCTCAAAAGTATAGAAAATGGCTATTATTCCCCACAAACTTTGCTTTTGTGACCAGGACAGTGATATTTCAAAATACCACTATTTCCAATGGGAAAACAGGCAAATGTGTGTCTTTTCGTTCACATAAAGTCAGAAAAAAACAACATATGAAGTAGTAGTATATGAGTAGTTTTTCGAGATTTACGATTATACCGTAAATACTGTAAATACAATATAATCGTAAATCTCGAAAAACTACTCCCTTCTAAATTTTTTGTAGTCATTTTTGTATTACTTTAGTATAAATACATGTTAATTTGGATTCATATGTTGTTTTTTTCTGACTTTATGTGAACAAAAAGACACACGTTTGCCCGTTTTCCCATTGGAAATAATGATATTTTGAAATATCACTGTCCTGGTCACAAAAGCAAAGTTTGTGGGGAATAATAGCCATTTTCTATACTTTTGAGGCATAAGCAATTAGGAAATAACACTTACTACCCAGGAACAAAAAATAAATACAAATTTGTTACACGGTGTTATTTACAGGAAGGAAGCCAGTGAAGGGGTGGGGACAATGTCACCTTCCAGGTGTAAGACCATCTAAAAAGCCTGTTTCCAAGAAGATTTTTTTAATCAAGTGTAATACCAGATATATCATTTTAAAAAATGAAAACACATTTGCTAAAACATGTGCTTCTTTCAAAACTGCACGTGTGACCTGTACAATGAATGGATGTGCATGATGGGGAAAATGTATGGAACTGTTTTGTTAGCTACAATTACTTTGAGACCTTGAATTACACATTCATTGTTTGGTTCCTCCTTTTAAAACAAAAACAGTAGTTAATTGGAGTAAAGCTTTGAGAATATGCCCTGATTCTTATCGTTGAAGGAGGGTGGGGGACACCCCCTATTCTATTCATAAAACTTGCTGAGTGACCATTTCCTAGATATATGCAGTATTGTGGTGGCCATGAACATTGCATCACTTTTTGTAATCAATATTTATTGATTAAACATAGTTAGAAGTTACCATTTATTTCAATTCGGTTGATTAATTTGTCATCTGCATTTAAAATCGGTCAATGTCTAATTTAAAGACTGTCCAGCGAAGTTTCAAGAAGATGTATTTTAAAATACACAAGTTTGTTTGAAATTGTGTGCGAGTTGCTTGAGTTTCTGTGAGTTTTGGTGGGTCTTGATCAATGCCTGGCACAGTCTGCATTAAATAGCATCAGCCTGAGATATCCACTGTACCCAGTATAAAATTCCATTATCATATCAAACCATAACCCAGTCAGCTGGCACTTCAAATCGGGTATATTTTTCTTTCTAACAGTGCAGTGATGTAAGGTGATAAAACATGTGAAACAAATTTTTTAAACAGAAATCTGTTCATTTGACTGAAAATGTAAGATGATCCAATTGTCATGGCCACTGCAGAAAACCAATACAGGTTGATTGTCTAGGTTGATATAAGCAAGGCCATCTTTTCTTGTACCTGTTCTGAAACTTTTGAGCACACATTCATATAATAATGAATAATAAAGGCATGCACTGAACGCTTGCTTTATCTGTTACATTCCACCTGCATGGCATTGCACTACATCACTAGAATGAAGCATTGCAGAACGAAGTAACACCCTGACAATGTTATTATCCCCAAGGATTACATCTGCAGCTCTGAAGCTGCTTTTAGCCTGAGGCTGCTATATTTAAAATTAAGGGATTAGGAGAAGCACATTTTAAATTTTTTATAACACTTTGTAATCTTGTGTACATGTTGTACCTCCAAATACAGAGTTTCTTCAGCTACCATTCAGGGCATCTTGGAAGGCTGGACTCATACTGGAATATACTGCGTGCGGTTTTACAACCACCACGCTTTCGATTAGACCTAAAGCATTAAAGAATATAAATGTTATGTTAAACCTATTTCGTCCAGTTTATATTTCAAATGTCAGTTTTGTGTGGAACCGTCCCCTAGAAATACAATAAAACCAGATTTACCCAGATCTTTAAACCAAATTGCGATTTTTTGTGTTTTTTGTTAAAAAACCATAAAACTATTTTATGATTGGTAACAAACATCCACACACATTTTTAATCAATAGATTTATTTTACATAAAACAAGAACATGTTGTTTGCAGCTACTTTCTCCTGATTTTGAATGTTTTTTTGATAAGCCGGTGTAGCAGTTCTGGTTTCCTGCCTTGTAGGGTAGGCCAGATAAAGAGGAGGATCACTTGCAGTCTGTATTAAGCGTCAGCACCAACTAGTGCACAGCAGTGTATTGCCAGCAAAGTAAAAAGACACTTGATCCAGAGTACCAGATCACTGGATGGCTCTTACTTTTAAAACTTTGGCCGGTCTTGCCTGTGTTACAGGTCTAAGCAGACCAATGAGAAAATGAACTGGAAATTACAGTAATTGAAAATACACCTTCACACAGATTTAAGGATAAATAGACTACCTTGTTATGTTATTAAAGCAGACTCACTTGGATCATTTAAGACCCAACTTGACAAAGTTCTGAGATCAGTCAGCTACTCGGGACCGGACGAGCTTAGATGGGCCAAATGGCTTACTCTTGTTCATAAATTTTATTCTGTTCTTATGTTCTCAGAAGCAGCTCCTGAATATGGGTGAAAGCACCTCAACACATATAAATAACAGAAATGCACAGTATATGAGTAGTTGCAATAAGAACTAACTCAGAATTATTGCAGACATTGTAAAAGATGCTCAGTAACTTTAAAAATAAATAAATAAAACAATTAAGTTAAATTTAAGTAAAAGCTACTGATGCTTGAAATGCTGGTGTGAAGACCTTGGTAAATCTGGCCTAGCGTTCTGCAAAGCTTTCCTGCCTGCAGTCTCTTTATTTCTACCTGACAGCTACAGACTGCAATGTTGTGCCATCCAAAGAGAAAACAAACCACAGCTCTGTATGATACTAGATTTCTGAGACGCTCTGTGAATGCATGCATATACAGTATCCACACAAATACCTGCAATATTTAAACATGTAGGTACATAACACCATTTTTTCAAAGTATGTGTTAACGCATTTTGGCTGCTGAATAAAATCAGGTAATGCAATCTTTTAATTATATGAAAGGTATGTGCCTTTGTTAAACGTGGATAGTAATGCTGCTGTATGTGAATATGCATCGCATGTACTGGGTATGGCCAAGCAGTGGGCAGTGCTAGATAATATTGCTTCTTGAGTGATTAAACACTGCTGTCACAGCCATATGTTGCAGTGTTTTTTTTTTTTTTTTTTCCAAATACAGAAGACCTCTTAAGCAAAGCTCTCCTTAGCTTTAGTTGTTTATCTGAACAGTTTCTCATTCCATTCACCATCATTGGAGGAGAATGCACTGGTTTTAAAACAGTGGGAGGCCTTGCTAAAGAAGTTCTGCTGGTCATATCTGTGTATTACCAGGACGTGTGCTAGTATCACCTGAGTCAGTTTCACATCTGAAGCACCGCTTTATAGCGCCACAGGAAACGGGCACCATCCTTCAGGCTCAAAACTGCCCTGCGTTTATTCAGATTTGTAAATTGGGTTTGCTTTGAACCGATTTCCCTGGTTTAACAAGACCGAAAAATGGACTGTCTTTGCATGACAAGTAGAAAAAACAGCAAGTGAAGAAGCAGCTTTGAAAAGTGGTCTCAACACTTCCAGGACTGACTTTTTCATAACAAAATATTTAAATACTGCAAATATGCATTTTTACAATTCTAATGTGTACTTCTAGCAGCAGAGATCATGAATTTGATCAACTTATTTTTTTCAGTTGTTTAACAAGTTTTTCTATAAATAATAAGGTTGAACTGTTAGAATTTCTTGCTTGTATTGAAAAAACAAAGCTAGATGTGTTTCAATGCAAAGTAATGCATTTGATTCGCATTTAATAATCCACAAATGGTTAAGTTGTTGGATAAAAACAATTATGTTAAATGTGTCTAAGATCGAGATTGTGATGATTTAACAATTCAGGTATCTGTTGGAACGTGTAAATATTTTGTTAAGAATACCACAGGAAAAGTAGTAGGAAAATGCATGGATGCCAGTGTAAACAAATAAATCTAGAGATTTTTAAAATTCAATTAGAAAACTACTGTGTTGATCCTGCTAACTTCCACATTTAACATACATACTTATATGTGGGCACAATTGTATGCCAGTTGTGTCCAAGCATTGTTTATGTACTGTGTGTTTCGTCAAAATAGAATCTCTGTTTTAATATATTCCTTACATTGTTCAAATTAGTGACCTGAAAGGGAGATGCAGCCACTATTTCTGAGAGAACCATCTGTGTGTTAAATTCGCAAATAGAAAAAAAAAAAAGTTTCCCTCCCCAGTATTATTTGACATAACGCTGTCTAAGGGTTTGTGTGCATGGATGTGAAGCTTAAGCCCCGGTTGAGATCCTCATTGTGACCCTCCCTGTGTCTGGGTGGTGTTACTGTAAGGTCAGAGTATACTAGCACAGCATGTTCCTGTACTGTTAAAGATCACAGTAACTACATGGATTACTGGATATTAACTGCCTTTTTCAATTCAACATTCCCTTCACGCTTCAGGGAAGATGGTGAAAAAAGTGTGCCCCTGCAACCAGCTCTGTAGTAATTATCTGTTTTTTAACATCTCTTCAACCCCCCCCCCCCCCCCCCCCACTGCTTGCGTCGCACAAGGGTGAGGCAGCAAGCACTGCCCAGCCTGGCTCCAATGTCATCCTGACTTTAATATTTACATGGGTGCAGTCTGTACAAAGCCTTATTGAATAGCAGTGGTTTCCTCAAAAGAACGGGCTGGCAGTGGCCCTGCAAACTAAAGCAGAATTCATAGTAGTATTCCATTCATTAACAGCCTTGTCTAATGAAGAGGTGACTTGGTGAGTGCTTTACATACCTTCCACACTGCAGCCCAGCACTCGTACCACTGATCTACTCAAACCCACTTTCTTCCATACTGCAACCTAGCACTTTCTCTAACCACTGAGCTACTCAAACACACTGCCTTCCATACTGGAGCCTAACATTTTCTCTAACCTCAGAGCTACTCAAAAATACTGCCTTCCACATTGCAGCCCAGCACTAATCACTAAGCTATTCAAACTCACTGCCTTCCACACTGCAACATAGGACTTTCTCTAACCACCGATGCACTCAAACCCACTTCTTTCCACACTGCAGCCCAGCACTCTTTACCACTTAGCTACTCAAACCCACTGCCTTCCACACTGCAGCCCAGTACTTTCTGTAATCAGTGAGCTAATAAAACCTACAACCTTCCACACTGCAGCCCAGCACCAACCACTAAGCTATTCAAACCCACAGCCTACCACACTGCAGCACAACACTCTAACCTTTGAACTGTTCAAACCCACTACCTTCCACAGTGCTTCAAACACACTAGTCCACCACTACATTCTTCACTCCTGCCAAGTGAGAGCACCGCACACAAATGTAGACATTAATGTTTTAACCAGCACCCCTCCAGCAGTCTAAAAGAGCTGCTATATCAATTGATCTGGTATGAAGTGACTCGGCTTCCAGAGATTGTGGGGCAAGATGCAGGTGCTGCCCTTCGATATCGTTCAGGTTTAGCTGACACAGCATGGCATTGTTTTGAAGCATAGCACCTGGACCACAACAGACCTTTTATTAAATGCTAAAGTCAGGCTGTACAATGCTTCTTCCATAATCCCAAGCATGCAATTTGCATTACAATTAAATCAATTCATCAAACGCTTAGTTTCCAGTGTTGCTAAAATAGCTTCTCTGTGTTTTTATAATATGTTTGTTAGTTTTGTTTTTTAATTGTTTTTTTTTTTCTGCTTTAGCAAGAACTTAATATTTAATAGGGCCAAGCAGAGACTAGATTGAACTCATTCTAAACACTTGCACAGTATTGGAGGTCTTCGTGTTAGTAACAGGATAGAGGATTATATTATATAATGACTTTAATCATACAAAGTTGCATGTGGCCTTTATATTGCTGGCTGCTCCATTTGCATGGCTCTTAAAATACCACACTCCAGTTCACTGGCAACAAAAACCCAAGCTGCCAGAATCCATCCTTTCGTACTGCATTGTAGAGCTGATCCAATTTTTAGCATTATTTCCAAGTTTGTCAAAAAAAATTTTTTTTATCCCAACTCAAATAATTCTCGTCGTTGCAACTCACTTTGTTCAGGTGAGCTGAAGTTAAAGGGCAGCTCTGTCCTGCTTCTCTGTGCCAAGCTGCTGAACCCTGGAGCGAGCACCCAGCCTGGGAAGTCCATGCCTGGACTCCATTGGGACCGTGAACCAGTAGGGGTCGCTATAACCTTGCGGGAGGTTAAAGGCCAATGCATCTCCCCCTGCAGGTCTCCAAACTATATCCCTGATGGTAACTACACTGGGTAATCCACAGGGGATCCCATACCAGCAGCTGCTTGTCCAGAAATCCCATCTGCTTGTATGGGCAACCATTTCCCTGAAGTAATACTGCAAAGGATTTTGAATCTGTTTTTCTTAAAACAAGAAGAATACGTTTGCAGACATTTTAATTGTCAGTTAAGTTAACAAAATGGTTGCCAGTGGTTGGGTGAGTGAGGTTTCTCAAGGGTTGTGAATTAACCAATTACTGCTTTTCATTCTTCTTTTTGCCATTCTTTTCCACAGCTTGCTGCAATGTTATTTATTCTCATGTCATTCGCTGCATTGTGCCAAATTATTGTTAGTCCAATGGTTCTTTTAATTTCATTTAATGAGCAGCCATAGCTGCGGCATTAAAAGTACATTTTTGTCTCGGTAACTCCCTGTTCTCAAACCAACGACAAGCAGTTTCTAAATGAGTAAACCTAGCATCAGGGATGTTAACTATGATGTCTAATGTAATAATTTCTGTAGTGTTAGGAGGCAAAAGGTTAGAGAGTTAGAATTTGTATTTAGTATTTGCATCGTCTAGTCTAATATATACTTGCTAAATTTTAACTATATATGCAGTGCCTATAGAAAGTCTACACCCCCTTGAACTTTTTTCACATTTTGTTGTGTCAGTGCCTCAGAGTTTCATGCATTTAAATGAGGATTTTTTTCACTTATCTACACACCATTCTCCACACTGTTAAGGGGGAAAAAGTTTTTATTGAGGAAAAAAAATTATATATTAAAAATACAAAACTGACAGATTGTAATTGCATAAGTCTCCACCCCCCTGAGTTAATACTTGGTGGAAGCACCTTTGGCAGCAATTACAGCTGTGAGTCTTTTGGGATAGGTCTCTACCAACTTTGCACACCTAGATTTGGCAATATTTGACCATTCTTCTTTACAAAACTGTACAATCTCTGTCAAGTTCCTTGGGGAGCGTTGATGGACAGCAATCTTCAAGTCATGCCACAGATTTTCAATTGGATTTAGGTCGGGGCTCTGACTGGGCCACTCAAGGACATTTACCTTTTTGTTCCTTAGCCACTCCAGTGTAGCTTTGGCTGTGTGCTTTAGATCGTTGTCATGCTGAAAGGTGAACTTCCATCCCAGTTTCTGCTTTCTTGCAGAGGGTACAATGTTTTCCTCAAGGACTTCTCAGTACTTTGCTCCATTCATTTTCCCTTCTATCCTGACAAGTGCCCCAATCCCTGGCGATGAGAAACATCCCCATAACATGATGCTGCCACCACCATGCTTCACAGTAGGGATGGTTTTCTTTGGGTGGTGCACTGTGTTGGGGTTGCACCAAACATAACACTTTGCATTTAGGCCAAAAAGTTCCATTTTAGTTTCGTCAGACCACAAAACGTTTTGCCACATGGCTACAGAATCCTGAGTTTTTTTCTGTTTCTTTTTGCCTGTAGCTCTTGCAAAGTTGCCATTGGCCTCTTGGTAGCCTCTCTGATCAGTCTCCTTCTTGCTCAGTCATCCAGTTTGGAGGGACGGCCCGATCTAGGGAGGGTCTTGGTGGTGCCATACACCTTCCACTTCTTAATAATCATCTTGACTGTGATCCAAGGAATATTCAAGGCCTTTGATATTTTTTTTATACCCATCCCCTGATCTCTGGCCTTTCAACAACTTTGTCTCGGAGTTCTTTTGAAAGCGCTGGTTGAGTCTTTGCTTTGAAATGCACTATCCAGCAGAGGGAACCTACAGGACCTGCTGAATGTATCCTGAAATCATGTGAATCACTACAGTTTAACACAGGTGGAGGCCACTTAACTTGGTGTATGATTTTGAAGGTGATTGGTTACATCTGAGCTAACTTAGGATTGCTATTACAAGGGGGTGGACACTTATCCAACCAAGCTATTTCAGTTTTTCTTCTTAATAATGTTTTACAAATTTCTAGAATATTTTTTCACTTGGAAGTTGTGGGGTAGGATGTGTAGATAAATGAAAAAAAAAAAAATATTTAAATGCATTTTAATTCCAGGCTATAAGGCAACAAAAAGTGAAACCTCTTACCAAGCCTAACCTCCACTCATTTAAGCTATAATGCTTGATTAGTGAAAGACTATGGTAGTGTGTGCAGATGATAAATGTACACAGTTCTGTACAACAAGCAGTAAAGGGTCAGATCTCCACTAGCTTCTGTCTTGAGAGAAACTGTTTGGCTGACCTTTAAGGTTTCTGTGGACTTGTAATGCAGTAGAACATGACCTATACTCTGAAGCACGCCTGGGGTCAGATGCAGCTTAAGCAGCAAGTAAAGAGGTTCAGGGAGGGGGTGTTGTGTCAATCTTTTATGGACAGTTTTCTACAGTGCAAAAAATCTCTAAAAATCGAGCAGTACATGTGCACTTTTATTCCAAATCACTGAATTGTTAGTGAGACTAATATTGCTCAGAAGTTGTATCAGCGCCTTCAGTTAATGGAGCTCTGTGTCTCTTCCAGGGACGAGCAGTACAAACACAGTTAGTGGAGGGGCCCCGGGACAGGCCCCAGCGCAGCCCCCCACCCTGCCCTCCACCCGGAAAGGCACCTTCACAGATGACCTACACAAACTGGTGGACAACTGGGCTCGCGATGCCATGAACCTGTCGCAAGGCAAGCGGGGCTCCAAGCAGCAGCAGCAGGGCCACAACTACTGTGATGTAAGGAACCTGCAGAAGAACCCAGCCTCCTCTGTTGTCAGGGCTGCTCATATTGAATTTAATGCTAACTCTCTAAAGCTTCCAGGGATTCCATTTCAAGTTGTTTGGTTAGTTAGGAATATTAAAATAAACTGTTGAAAATAATTTTATAACTCTTAGCCATTGTGCATTTCCACTAGCTACATACATCTCAATGTGCAGTTTTAAGAGAAACATTAGTTCTAGTGCATATGTATTTTAATTTTAAAACATGGTGTCTCGTGTTAGTTTCTGTGGCTTATTCTTGGGTTATCTGTTTACACTCCCTGGGTCATTTTTGCTCAGCAGTGTCTTCTGGGTCAAAGCATGCAACTGGCTGAAAGCATGCCAGTCAATAGAGGAAGCCAGTGAAGGGGTGGGGACAGTTTCACACTCCAGGTGAAAGGAACCACAAAGCACTAGACAGTCAAACAGCATGGTTTCTAAACTGTTTTCTTTAACCTTACTGTAACATGTGCTTCTTTCAAAACAGCACAGTTGAGACCTATAGAATGAATAAATGTGCATGACGTGTACATTTTATGGAATTATTTTTTAGCTACAATTATTTTAGACATTGAGAATAATTTAGGTGAAACTTTTGTTATATCTTTTCATTTGGCTGCAAAAGCAGAACTGTGGGCAGGGCATTTTGTCGATGTGCTACCAGTCTTTGGCAGAAAAAATCCTGGACTTTAGAAATCAAACAATTCACTTATTTATTTATTTCTTTTTCAATACTAGGTGATCCCACCTGCCACCATGGGAAGAAAGTTCTCCGCCCCGGGGCACCTGTGCCCCAATATTACATCCTCTTTGAGTGGGCACACGCCCATTCCTGCCCCCTCCGCTACCTCCTTGGGTCCCTATGGGAAGACCCCGCTGTGCCCGACCCCCCAGTACGGCTTCCCCTCCGCCCCTTACAGCACGCAGTGGACTGGCGCCACAGGCCCCACGCAACAGGCGGGCCTCCTCACCACATCGCAGCCCCCGGGCCAGTTCAAGCCAGTCACTACAGGCTCACTGCAGGGCTTTCATATAAGCAATCCGGCTGGACCAAACCTTCGCACGACGTAGGCAACCCACCCAGGGGCCCGGTGGGGTCCGGCCGAGGGGGAGGGGTGCGAGGAGGATAGGAGTGCAACACAAGGTGATGGGAGCTTCCTTATAGAAACCAAGCTGGGCGACCAACGTTACTGTTTTGTTTTTTTTTAACCCCATGCATCGAGAGGGAGGGAAAAGCAAGAATCATCCAGCACTACTTGACTGGAAGATTTTCATACCGTTCAAAAAAAAAATATCAACATTAACCCTCACGGACAGACTTGTTGGGGTTACTCGTGCTTGGACTTCCCAACCTGAGGTTTTTCACAAAGAAATGAATAACTAAATAAATAAATGCATGAAATGGACACAAGGATGCAATATTCAGTGGCCAAAGACGGTGTGATGGTAGCTGTTCTTTCTGTATCAAAGAGGTATGGGTTAGAACAGAGGTGTCCAATCAGTCCTGGTGGGCCATTCCACTCCAGGTTTAAAGATTTCAGGGTCTGGATGGAGGTTTAATTGGTCCAATTGTAACAAATTAGAGCAGGGTTGGAACAAAGACCAGGAGTGGAACGGCCAATTTGGAATGCCCCTGGGTTAGAATCTTGAGCTGAAGGCTGTGTGGTTACTTAAGAATTATATATTTTTTGAGTCACAGTCAATACATGCAGATAGATTCGATAGCTCCCTGCTTCCCTCCTCCCCCACCTTGTCCAGAATAAAAGCAATCAGACATTTAAGGAAACGAAAATGAGTGTCTTTACACTAACTATTGCTCCATAGATCCAATACTGGATCAGTAAAAAGATGACAGACACTGCTAACTAAGTAGGTTAGCTACAAGCTGGATCTCTAGAGATCGGGCGACCATTGCCTGATCTCCTTCAGGTGTGCAGTTTGATGCGTTAAAATAAATCTCCCTAACAAACTGCGTTTAGCAACATTTGTTCATTTTTAGGAAGCTGGGTAAAGTGCAGGGAAGTGTTTGAAAGCACATCAGAGAGGGAGGGATAGAGCTTGAATGAATTGTTGTTTTTTTAGAATGGTTTCACTGCTTTTTCCAGCTTGGTGTGTGGGGTGGGGAAGGGAGGCTTACTGGGCTCTGGTGTTCTGATTCTTAATGCTGGTTATGAAATGCGGGTACAGTAAACTGGGCTCAGTCCTGTCTATGAAGATGCCGTGTCCAGGGAGGTGTCTCCATCTCTCTCACATATGACCATCAGCTGCATGATGTATAAAACCAGTCTGCCTCTGCCAGTGTTGCTTGTGAGGTCATTTAAGCTTTAAATCTACTATCTATTATTAATGGTAACAGCTTTTATAATCATGACAGCATTAGGGGGCCTATATAAATAGTTGGATTTAAATGTATATTAAATAAATAAGTTAAAAACAAAAAAGCATTCTGTGCAGACATGTATTTACCCATCAGTTTTTGATGTTGAAACACTGTGATTATATAAATGTTGTTGGACAACATTAGTTAACAAAAAAAAAAGAAAAACGTGCAACTTAGAGGGTTATTAAAGAAAGAATGAATAAAAATAAGGCTAGCTGTATCCATATATAGTACTTATTGGAGACACTTTAACTTTCTCTTTCTTTGTACTTTCTTTATATTAGATGAATAAATGTGAATGTAAAATGGATTAAATTAATGTACTTGAATAACTTGTCTTTTCCTTTCCACCCTGACCCCAGTATGCTTGCTGGATTTGTAGTGCCTTGTACTTTTCTGGGTTTTTTTTTTTTTTTTTTTTTGTAATTTTGGCTGGAATCTGAAGCACTTGCAGTAGCACTTGGGACCTGTACCTTTGGGGTGAAGAGGAGGCTTGATGAAACAATCAGGAGTTGTTACAAGTTTGAAGTATAAGAGGGACGGGGGGATTCATTTCAGTGCCAGTGTTTATCTTACTGGAAAAGCGTAGATCAATGCTAGTTAGAAGGAACAGGAGCTGAACACCCCGACAGCACAAAGTGTTAGACTATACGTTTAGAAGGAAGGTCAACACATGATGTCAGGAAAGGATTTTCACTTGTAAAATGAGACTCAATTGTCCCTCTAATCAGGTAATCCAGTCTTTTTTTTTTTTAAATGATCATTAAAGATTCATAATTTGATTTAATAAACAAATAAATAAAAGTACATTGGGTTAGAACAGTTTAACATAGCCAGATTATCTCAACAGGTTCTCGATACAACACGTTCTTGAACAATATGAACAATATTGTTCTTGTGAAGATTTAAAAGGATTCCTAAAGCAGTTTCCACACATGTCTTTATATTGACAGATTCTAATATATATATATGACACACACACACACACACACACACACACACACACACACACACACACACACACACACACACACACACACACACACCACACACAAATAATTGAAGTGTCAAAAACTTGAGTTAGATGTATACTCTGAATGAATTCACAGCAGCCTTGGGGAGGGCATTGACCAGTGTGAAGAAAGGGTATTTTATTTGAGGTTGAAGGAAGTTTAGAAGCCAGTTCGATGTGTATGTCAAGGTGAGTCGTGGACAGAGGGTTATTGTGCAGTAGAATCAGTATTTATCTTGTAGGTCGCTTGTGGTGGAAAAGTGTGAGTTAGAGAGTAAGTAGCTGGGTTCTGGAAAATGTAGCGTTATACATCCCCATGTCTTGATAGAACTGTTTAAATAACATACCTGTAATGTTCCCATTCATTGTTAGCATCCTGACAGACTTTAAAGTTTTAAGTGTAAAAAATGATTTCAAATCTATTTTTAAAATGGCCGCTCTAGTGCACTGGGGTTTGAGATCTGTCCTCTAAACGACTGCAGGAAAACCGGTTTAAAAAAACCAAACATAAGTGCTCTGGGTTTTCTGTTCAATACCACATCATGGATCGTTATTACTGTATTACCTGTTTGACAAAGTGGGCACTAATCCTTGCACTATCAGTGCACTAGAGCGGACATTTTGAAAAGAGCTTTGAAACAAACTTGAAAGTTTAAAAGTGTAAAAAGATGTCCGGATGTTAACAATGAAAATAAATATTACAAGTACGTTATTTAAACAGCTGTAGTAACACGAGGGTACGAGTAACCGTATATTTTTCGGAACCCCACTACTTGCTCTTTTAAACTCGCCCGAATGAAATATGTATATTTTTTTCTGGTGAGGCTAAGTAAATGCTTTGAGTTGTAGGTCGAGGGTTGTAATGGCATGTTGTTTAGATCATTAGATTTAAAAAGAACTTTTAGTATTTTCCTTCACTGCGTTTAGAGTAGAAAACGGAGAGTAGGGGAGCATTAACACCTATTCAGGCAAAGTGGGTTCCTGGTATTTCACAGAATACACCTATCAAATTATTGTCTGTACATTAGGGTTATCAAAATGCTAAACCAAAAGAGGACATGCTCCCACAGAAGACTGCTTTCAGCAGTGCCAGAGCAGAGTGCATTTTAAATATATTCATGAATTAATTGTTTTACTTGCCGTATTTGTAAGCATGTCAATCAAAGCGGTTACTGGAGGATTATTTACTCCAAATAAGTGTTACAGATTCCTTGCTAGCCTATGTTTCTCAACAGGCCAGTGCTAATAGATTGTGCATTCTGTATATTTTTACTGCTGTATCCTAAAAGTTTAATCGTTTTCAATATTGCATTGTAGAAGATGTTCTGCTGTGGGCTGTAAGGAAAGACTGCGTTATATTCAGTGCAGGTATTGTGTAATCAACTCAAAGGCTGCTGAGAATTCATTCAGAATATTTGTTATTCAGTCTCATGCTGGCACGTTTTAAAAGCTTGGAAGTCTTTCATGAAACAATATCCACCTGCCTGTATTTCATTTAAAGATTTTTATTTGCAGCCCCTGATACTGCAAGCAATTTTATAGTGAAATATTGGACACCAATAACATGCATTAAGTCAATGTAATGACCAACAGTTTGCATCGAAGCTGCTGGGTTTGTTTGCAGTGGTATAGGCAGTACAAACCTTACCTCCCATCTTGCGCCTTGCTTTCAGTGAATCATTCATACTGGTGGTACAGGAACCTATCACTTGAAAGTGGTTACGCATGAAATAGAATATTCACAGTTCACTTTGTGTGGGTCTTTGCATTTGTTTTGTTTTTATCGTTTCCACCACTTTTTACTTGTATCATTGCTTTTGCTTGATAGCAGATACCCTTTCCAGAGAAATACTAAAGATCAGTACAGTATTACAGAGTAGAATTGTGATTTTTTAAAGCTGTGAAAATCCTCCAAAACAAACAAACCCATAAACCACTTCCTTTGTTTTTGCTCATTTAAGTGGAGAAAATCATGAGTGCCATTCCCTGTAGGGAAGAGACTTGGTTTAACACGCAAACTACTAAACTACTAAGAAAATAAAATAAACAATGTGTTTTTACTTTTTAAAGAGTAATACAATGGCTGCAATACAATAAAACATGTTTTTGACAGTTGTGGTTGTGCATGTTAGTGAAACATGCTGTCAATTCCCTGGTTCTTTGCTGTTTGTAAATGGAGGGATGTTACTGAGTTTCAGAATGTGCATTTACAATTCTACTTCAATAGAATGCAGATTCTGCTATTATTGTTTATGTGTATTATTATTATTATTATTGTTGTTATTATTTCATTTTGTATGCCTTTCAGTAAAGAATGCTTTCTGCAGGTTGCCAGTTGCTGGAAATGATATGCAATATAGTACAAGAAAAGCCCATGTTTCAGCATTTGTATTGTAAGCACTGCATGTTCGGTGATGGGTTCATATTCCAAACTAAAAAGAAAATACAAATCGAAACTGGGTTTTATTTGTCATTATCCCTCTTGTGGAAATAAACAAACTAAATACTCTTAATGCTAATGAGCTGTCATTAAGTTATGATGTTTTTGTATTGCAATATCTTATTTTATGATTTTTTTTTTTTGGTCTCTGGATCTGTCAGTGGCTGTTAAAGTCATTAGGAAGGCCGTTTTACTATTTAACATTGTTCAAAAGGTTATAATAATAATTAGGGAATCCTCTGCAACATCTAATTGTATATTTGCACTAAATAAAGGGTGTTTAAGCTTCATGTAAGATTGCGCTTTGCGCTACAGTAAAAATTTGTTACCTTCTTTGTAAACTTATTAAACAAAACCATTCAAATAAGTGATTCATGTTGAGTTACATTTCTGTTTGCCACTGTTAAGATGACCCATGCCCACGTGAGCAGTATAGAGCAAGACCTGCTGAAGAAAGCAACACCCATTACTTTAAAGTTCATGTTCTTATATAATGTATCTCATTAGCAGCATCATTGAAATGTGCTGATGGTATAAAGTACCGTAGCACACTGGAGCATACAGCAGGGGCTCCCAAACACCATGACATCAGGTATCCTGATTGAGGAGCCCCAGCTAAAATTGAGATGTTCTTACCTTTACCAGTAGAAGTGCTGCTGCTGCTTTCATTACATTCAATGTCATTTCTCAGCAGTTGAGAAACCGCTACATCAGGGGTCTCCAATCCTGGTCCTGGAGGGCTGGTGTCCCTCCTGGTTTTTATTTCAACTGTACCCTAAATTACTTAATTGGACCAATTCAGTGCTTATCAGAAGGTTCATTGGTCCAATTAAATTTAAGGTACAGCTGGAATAAAAACCAGGAGGGACACCAGCCCTCCAGGATCAGGATTGGAGACCCCTACACTAAATAATGACTGTAAATGCAACATAAACCTACCTGGGAGCAGTATGCTTTACTTTATTGATGTAGAGAGAAAATATATCAGTAACGTCTATCAAAGCCATATAATGGCAGAAATCCTACATTGAAAAAAAAACATTGACGTGCATGAATATAATTGCCTGTTTTGTTCTCTCTACAATCACCTGCTTTTCTTGTATAATGGTACATGTTGTTAGCATGAGTTGGCATCAGTGTTACATTAGACAGAACCTCAAGCACCTAACGAGCATTCGAGTAACCAGACTGCTCCCCTGGGGCCAGTTTTTCAAAACTTTGGTAATCGTATTTCTGCGTTTTGATCTGGATTATATTGTGCAATTGGGTTTTTCGAAACATCGGAATTACTGAGATCCGGATTTAGTTTTGGTAATCCGATTGCACCTTTAATCACGATTAAATGTTGCAATTTGCGACTCATGAAAATGAACTATACTGAGCATCAAAAGAAACGGATCACTTATATTTGGATAAAATTCACCATAGTGAATTAGATGTGAATGACAAACTCTGTTTTAGAGCAGGTGCAGTGACTTTTTATTGTGCCTATTAACAACTGACATCACGAAGATGCTGCAAAATGATCTGTTAATCTTGGGCAGGTGTTGTGACTCTTGGTCTCCCAGTTCGTGGCCTGTCATTGACATTGTGTCTGGTTATACTGTCTCGCCAGGTTTGAAATTGATGGCTGTGAACAGCCAAGACGGCAAGCCATAGTACGCTGACCTTGTTCAGCCTTTTTTGTCTGCGATTTTCTTAATTGCTTTTATTCAAGCTTGCAATTCAACAGCTGAAATCACTCCTTATCCAGTGTCCAATCAACTGTCTCACTAATTAGGTGACTAAGTACATATGCTTCAGTCATAGTCACTCAAGCGTGTCATTGTCAAGGACGAATGAGTTATTAAAAAGAAACCAAAAACATTTTGTCAATGTCCATCATGTATATACCTTTTTTTTTTTTTTTTTTTACAAATAAATGTGTTATAATAGTGATATGTTTCTTTTGATGCTCAGTATACATCCACTGTCCATGGCATTGGCACAGTTCGTTGCTATGGCATTTCTGGTCACACGATCAACACACAATTTGATTTGAAATACAGTATTGGTAGATACCAGTATTGAGCACTATAGTTATTAAAAACAAGACAAATGCTAAAATCACACAAAAACAGGAAGCAAAACACTGACGATGCCAGAAAAAAAAAAAAAAATCTGCAACTGTTCAAGAACTGGAAACAAGCAAAGATCTAATGAAGCAAATTATCAGTTCAATTAAGGGTCTAGTGAAGTAATTGAGAGTTCGGCTGGAATGAAAACCAGCAGCCACAGGGAGACCCCAGGACCGAGTTTGAGAAACCCTGGTTTAGCTGAGTTTCAGCCAAATGCTGAAATAAACATTATAAAACACTGTCTTAATAAATATTGTGGTATCAGAGTGTGGGGACATAATAATCATCATCATCATCATCATCACCCTAAAATGTAGTATCTTGTTTAATTTGAACAAGTATTTTACCATTTAAAATTTCAACATTATGGATAAATGGACATTTTTGTTACATTGGAGTATGGTTCATATTTTTATTCATAAAACAAAATAACCTTTTCCATAAAATCAAATATATTAATTTCCACAGAATTTAGGTAAAATAATCAGCAGAATTTGGAAAATTTCCCAGCAGATTCCGTCTGGGCCTGGTTATTGGTAAGCTCCTGATAAGTTAATGCCGCTTATTGTCAGGTTTTGCTCAATCCCTTTTGAGGTGGTATTAAAAGGGTTTGACTTTTTGTGTTACTTGTGGTGTACTGAAGATGGCAGTGTTGGCTAACAAATCAAACTCAGTCTGCAACACTGAAGGGAACAATGATCACAGGAGATCAATCGAAAAAATGAATTAATCTTTAATTATTAAGAAAGAGCACACAACACAATTCACAACAGAGAAAAAATAAAACATTACAATTTGTGTACAATGTGAGCACTTCTACCAAGCCAGTATTCAAATCCCAGACAGGTTTGCTATAAACGATAAAAAGCACCATCAGCCAACATTACTGTCACTCAGCCTGTCTAAGGGGAGTCACTGGTGTCCTGGACTGATTTCTCAGACAGTGCCAGTGGGCATGTGATATGAGGGCAGTAGTGGGTATTTTAGTGGTATTTAATAGTCTTGACAAATAAAACTACCCTATCCCATTGTTGATTTGGTGCTTTTCTGCAATCATTTTAAACCAAACACCTTGTTCTAGGTAATGATTTAAAGCAATTAAATGATTACTGTTTTATACGCTTTAACCTAGTGGCATTTATCACTTGGACTTAAACAAGCCATGGCCATAGTAGGGCTGAGCAACCTATTAAACGGAACAAAGTAAAGCACTTTATTTATCAAACCCTTGAGTAGAATGTGCTTCAGAACCTGCAACTGCTTACCCTCTTTCTGGGTAACTGCAGTTCTTGACTCCACCTGAATAATTTCAACTGAACTACACCAGCAGAGGGTGCTGTGAAGCAAAGTAACATTCAACAAGATGCATAACGCAGAACAGAAACTTCACCACAATCAATAGCTTCAACGCTGGCCTATAACAAAGCGTGGTTATGTAAACTGGCGCAGACGTAGCCTTGCCGCCAAATGTCTTTGCCTGCTGCAGCTCTGAATCAATCAGGTCGTTTCCAGTTTCCGTTTTTTCAGATGCTGTCCTTGTCTGTACGGGCTGCCATGTTCTGCTGCATTATTAAAAAAAAAAAAAAAAAAGTAATTTTGAAAAAAGCACTTCCAACTCGGTTTCTTCCACAAGCAGAGCTATTTATATGAGCTGGTAAAACTTGATATCTCAATGCAGTAAGGGGCGATGGGAATAGAAACTACATGGGAAGAGATTCAGACTAGAACTCTGTCCGAGACAGAACACAGTCTGAGCCAAGTGAGGAAAAATATATAGAGTAGTTGAAAAACTTTCACGGCTACGAAGGGAGTTCATTCTAGATAATTAAGATCTTGGACTAATTCAAGCGCCTGGGTGAATCGTACTGCTCCAAATTAAACCACAGAGGGAGACTGTAAGCAATGTGGAATGACCACAGCACCCCAAACCCAGAAATCAATCATTTTGAACAGTGGTTAAGCTACACGCTTGGGAAAGACAACTTTGTTGCCTGCTTTTACAGAATGCAGTAAGTCTTAAAAAAAAAAAAATCAAACCATTGTTAAAACGTTTCAGCAAAATTACTTGAGACTAAAAACACGACAAATACCACATTCTGAAACTCATGAACTTTTGCCAGTGTCATTACAAACGGATGTGTGGCTCTGGAGTATATGAACGCGTTCACTATAACGTTGGGGATATGAATCAATAGCTGAGTCAATGATACAAAAAAGGTCTCTTTTTACATGAAACTAAAGTAACTAGGCAGGAGTTTATCCCCTGTGACTTAGTTACTTTCGTTCACCCTCTGCAAACTTCTCCGCCAGTTAATTACAGTTGACCTGCTGTTTGTTTTGTTTTGCATTCATAAAATACATGTCAATTATCTGCCCAAAGCACTCCCCAGCAATCTGAATATCCACACCTATGCCCAGTAGGGGGCATACCCATGCAGTGTGTGGCACTGAGACACGTTCGGGGGAGTGATTACTGAGCTACAGAGAAAGATGAGGGAATAGCTGATTTGAGCAATGAGAATGAAATTAAAGCAAAGGACACAGATGTACTGATAAAATATTGGCATTACATTGAATCAACCGTGACATTTTAGATCACGTTATAATTATTTGTCCATACATTTCCAGTACATCTTATCCTGTGCTTAGAACATACAGCACAGTTCTAAAGTTCATATGTACCATCTTCGGGTTTTTGTAATTGATAATACCCGCTTTCCATCCATGCCTTGAGGGCCCAGCTGAATCTGGTTCAAAGCCGAGCAGGACGAGGTAATGATTTTCATTACTACTTCGCGTCTGTCAGTCCACTCGAGGAAGACGAAAAACATGGCCCTTGGTTGCATTTCAGTTGTATTCAGCAATATATGAAGAACGAAAATGAAGAAAAACACAACCCTAACCTCTGGAACTGCCATTCTCAACTCAAACACAGTGCCTCTTAATAACGTGTCACCTACATGCCGCTCGACGCGGTCATTGCGTGTGACGCCAGTTTTACGTCTCGGGCTCTGCAGTGGAAACACAACCAGGCTCCTCCTGAGCTGCGATAGCTGGCTCGGCTTGGTTGTATCGTGGAAAAGAGGTATAAGAGACACTCGACACATGATGTATTAAATGTATTATACTATGGAGGTGCAGATGTTTTAACAGCCTTGGAGCTCCTCCCCAGGGTCTGTACATGTTCTCCGTGGATTGGAGCTCCTCCCCATGATCTGTACCTGTTCTCTGTGGATTGGAGCTCCTCCCCATGATCTGTACCTGTTCTCTGTGGATTGGAGCTCCTCCCCAGGGTCTATACCTGTTCTCTGTGGATTGGAGCTCCTCCCCAGGGTCTATACCTGTTCTCTGTGGATTGGAGCTCCTCCCCAGGGTCAGTACCTGTTCTCTGGTGACTGGCTGGCTGCTGCGGAGGCCTGTGCTCACTGGTTCCATGGCTGTAGCCGGGTCTCATAGGGGTTTTTAGCAATTGCTGTCGTTGGGGGGTCTTGCTCCGGGTCATCATTTGGTGATTGCCCAGGGGGGTTGTGGGGGCAGCAGGCAGATCTATAATGTCACTGCTGTCCATGGGGAAATCCCACATCTGAGGGTCATCTAGAGAGAGGGGTCAGGGAAGGGTTATTAATACTCAGCACCTATTGATGCTAAGGAACAGCATAAAATATTTATTAATCGCAATACATAACCAGAACTATGAACCAGTCTCCCACTTTACCTCCTCAGACCTGAGCAAAGTGTACTGCGAGTTTCTACATCTACTGTGTAACCACATAAATACAAGCCTACAGTATGTAGCGCTCGTACAGCAGATTAAAAAAAAAAAAAAAGTAATGCACTAACAAGTCCTACGTGTAGTCCTTTATCAATTTCATCTTGCCTTTGCACTTAACTATGGGGGGGGTTGCATGTACTCAGACAAAGGTCAGTGCTGATATGTGAAACACGTCTTATTACCCGCTAGAAGATACTGGTCCCCTAAAGCCTCATCTCTGACCCCGACGGGGGTGCTGTGGTTCACTGCTGGGGAACAGAAATGCCAGGTCAGTGTGGAGGGAAGCACTCCTTCAATGGATCTCAACCCTGCCCGGATGGCACACCACATCCCTCAGCTAGCCAGTCACCACTAATGAAATACACAATAAAACCACAACTGCCTGAACTCATTTGGACCAGGAGTATAAAATGTGTTTGTTTATATATATATTACACACACACAGATGCACAAAAGAAATGCAAATCTCAGGTCTGATGGATTTAATAAAATATTTTAAACATCGGTATCAAACAAAAAAAAAAATCACAGAAAATGCGAACAAAAATACAGATCATGACTACAGAATCATGATTAGTTTTCAGTATGAAACGAAACACACTGTCAAAATGAAAACATTAGAAAATTAGTATCGGGTATGACCTCCCTGAGCACTGAAAATCCTGGCAGTATTGACACATATGTTAAGTCACCAGTATTGTTACCTCATTTGTTTATAATAATTAAATTCCTAGAGGCTTCCCATAACCCTTTTATTTTCCTGTTACTATGCTTTGAATATTACTTCCATTTCCAGGATGGAGCAGGCTGTGGCTGTCTCTCTCTCTCTCACAGCGCTGCCGCGGCTGATTGGAATCAAGATGACGGTATGAAAACTTTACTGGATGCTCCTGACTCTGCGTTTCCGAAAGAAACTAAAGATAGTGCCTATGAGGCTTACTCAAACTTGGACAGTTTTCATAAGACAAGCTCAATGTCTATGTCTGATTATATCATAGAACTCTACAACAAAATGAGAAAACGTGACATGACTCATCCTGATACAGTTTTAGCTTTCAAACTATTACATTACGCAAGCCTGGATGTCAAAGACAGACAGTTAGCTATAACAGCATGCAGTGACTTAACTTTTTCATCAATGAAATCTCCACTAAAACGGAATTTTGCCGATAATGCCAGACCTGCTCCATTTACCGAAGGAATACAATTGAAACAGGTTGCAGCGTATTTCACTGAACAAAAAATAAGTGGCGGGAGTTCTCATTACCAACAGCAAACAAGATCGCCCTCAGCAGGACCACAATTGAAATCCATTGAATAGATACGGAAAACGAACACGGTGCGCAATTTGCCAAAGCATTTTTCACTGGGCAAAAGACTACGTTAAGATGACAGGGGAAGATCCCGATGTTACTACTGGTAACAGTGCTGAACAATGTAATATCACATTGTTTACCAAGGACTCTCCTTCTCATGTTGAAATCTTTGTAGTTGAGCCATTAGGATCAGCTGTAACTGATACTGCCTGTACACAGACTGTTTGTGGAGAAAAATGGCTTGAAAGTTAAGTCAGATAAATCCCAATGAGTTGAATACATTCTCCATACCAACAAGTAATAAAGTCTTCAAATTTGAAGACGGCAGTCATACACTCATTTCAATGAGTTACAATTTCTGCTAAGACTGGAAACACTCTGTGTAATATCGTGCAGTAGTCGTCCCAGCAGACATTCCTTTACTACTGAACAAAACTTCCCTAAAAAGGGCATGAGCAGTGTTGGACCTCCAAAATGACAAAGCGGTCATGTTTGAGCATCCAGTTACACTATAGCTCACCTCCAGTGGACAGTACTGTTAACATTCGCGGCAATGACAATGAAAGGGCTTAGTGTTACAGACAATGATGTCCTAGTCACAGAAGACATGACCAGAAGTGAAAAACAAAAAGTGCAGGTAAAGCTTCACAGACAGTTTGTAAATGCCTCGGTGGACAGACTTCAGCGGCTGTTGAACTCTTCAGGAAACACAGACAGTGACAATGTTGACATATTAAAGCAGATTGTGAATAACTGTGAAACATGCTTGAAATACAAGAAACCACAGCCCAAACCTGCCATTGGTTTGCCTATGGCCAGAGAGTATAATGAAACTGTAGCAGTGGACCTTCATGAGCTGGAACACAGGGTCTATCTACACGTCATCGATTCAGTGCTGGAAGCGTATTGAGGACAAAACAACCCTCTGAAAATGTGAAGAACTTTCTTCATTGCTGGAGAAGTGCACATGGGTCACCATAAAAACTGTATAGTGACAATGGTGGGGAATTTAATAACGATGAAGTGAGAGACATGGCTGAAAACTTCAGTATTGAAATCAAAACTACTGCAGCGCACAGTCCTTGGAGCAATGGTCTGTTGGAGCACCATAACCAAACACTGACAGAAATTATTTTAAAGGTTAAAAATATTTCCCAACATAAAAACGATGTCATCTTACAAAAACTGATTTTGAGTTTAAGTGTTTTAAAAAAAAATATCAAACAGAACGAAATTTCAATGTACCATTTGTAATTCAGTAATAGGAGAGAATTGGTCAGGGGTCTGAATACTTTTGCAAGGTACTGTGTGTGTGATATATATATATATATAATATATATATATAGCCTTCCTGGCCAATTGGAAAACCAGACTCAAGGTTATGCTACATACAATAACACCCCTGTACACTTAATGTGTATGTAGAACTGCAATAACCTCAACATTGTTTTCTCTATGACAGTGCAGCTGAAAAACATTGAACACAACATGAACAGGTGGCTGCTTGGATAACTGAGGGGTGTATGTAAAATTCAAGTTTACATAAGGGTTTATAAAGATATTTGCATGGTAGAATAACTTTTATTTCTGCCAATTCTTATGTTTACCAGGAGCACCTAGAACACTAATTCAACCGGACACATTCAAGTTCCCCTTACTCTGCTGGTGGCTGTCTGGCCTCTGCTCAGAAGGGGGCGCTGTGGGTTCTGGCTGACCTCTCTGCTGCTGCTCCTCCTGCTGTTTTTTTGCTGCCATCTGCTCCCGGAACTTCTGCTGCAGTTGCTGCTGCTTCAGCTTTCTCTGGTACCTGGGGTCTGTCTCTGGACCTACGGAGCCTGAGACATCCGCAAGATCGACAGTCCTGCACACAGACACACACAGGGAGTCTGTCAGGAGAGATAAACAGTCCTGCACCCAGACACACACACAGGGAGTCTGTCAGGAGAGACAGACAGTCCTGCACACAGACACACACATAGGGAGTCTGTCAGGAGAGACAGACAGTCCTGCACACAGACACACACACAGGGAGTCTGTCAGGAGAGATAGACAGTCCTGCACACAGACACACACACAGGGAGTCTGTCAGGAGAGATAGACAGTCCTGCGCCCAGACACACACACAGGGAGTCTGTCAGGAGAGACAGACAGTCCTGCACACAGACACACACACAGGGAGTCTGTCAGGAGAGACAGACAGTCCTGCACACAGACACACACACAGGGAGTCTGTCAGGAGAGATAGACAGTCCTGCGCCCAGACACACACACAGGGAGTCTGTCAGGAGAGATAGACAGTCATGCGCCCAGACACACACACAGGGAGTCTGTCAGGAGAGATAGACAGTCCTGCGCCCAGACACACACACAGGGAGTCTGTCAGGAGAGATAGACAGTCCTGCGCCCAGACACACACACAGGGAGTCTGTCAGGAGAGATAAACAGTCCTGCACACCGACACACACACAGGGAGTCTGTCAGGAGAGATAAACAGTCCTGCACACAGACACACACAGGGAGTCTGTCAGGAGAGATAGACAGTCCTGCACATAGACACACACACAGGGAGTCTGTCAGAAATGATTGACTGTCCTGCATACAGGGAGACAGGGAGTCTGTCAGGAGAGATTGACAGTCCTGCACAAAGACACACACACACAGGGAGACAGGGAGTCTGTCAGGAGATATAGACAGCCCTGCACCCTGGGAGTAGGGGTGTTGCGATATGACAATAAAAAGATGATCACAATATAAACTCTAACGATTACACCGTGTAACACATTTTTTTTTTTTTGTTCCTGGGTAGTAAGTGTTATTTCCTTATTGCTTATGCCTCAAAAGTATAGAAAATGGCTATTATTCCCCACAAACTTTGCTTTTGTGACCAGGACAGTAAATACAGTATAATCGTAAATCTCGAAAAACTACTCACTTCTAAATCTTTTGTAGTCATTTTTGTATTACTTTAGTATAAATACATGTTAATTTGAATTCATATGTTTTTTCTGACTTTATGTGAACGAAAAGACACACATTTGCCCGTTTTCCCATTGGAAATAGTGATATTTCAAAATAGTCATATTGAATATCATCAATAGTTTTAGTTATCGCTGTAATTTTTTATATTTATGATTTTGCCCACTGAGACAGACGCATCAAGAATGCAGAAAAAAACTATAATAGGAACAGCCAGTAGATGGCAATAATGAACCTTTCACCGGGTTTTATATAACTACAAAAATCAACAAAGAGCAGAGCACAACAAATGTGGAGGATAGCGAGAATGACAGAAACAAACTCTCCTCCTATAAATACACACAGTTACCTGGGATAATTTTGGTTTAAAAAAAAAAAAAAAAAGACGGTCATGTTATTGAAGAGAGAGAGCCAATTTGTCAAGCTGTTCTTTCAAAAGCAGCAACATGACAAATATGTTCACGCATTTAGATCACCACCAAACACTCTGTAAAGAAGCAACATTGGTAAGGAACACAGGCCCAAATTTATAAAGGGGAAAAACCAAACGTAAAAAGCCATGTAGTGTGCGCGTTCAGTAAGGCCATGCTCATCGTCAAAATAACAGCCTATTTTATTAGACTAATTAGGTAGAGCAGACGATTCCACAATCAAGCAATTTAAATACCCCTCACTGCAATTAGAGATGGATAATTACACACCTCTCACAATAAACAGTGGGTTTGGATCAACCCTGCATGTATAGGCTACACATTCCAAAAGAAAATGAATGGCACACAAAGACCTCAGCCTGGTATCAGCCATGGTGAGGAGGATGCTCGGAAGCGAAAACTGAAATTTACCAATATGGAATTGGAGAGTTTGGTACAAGCAGTACTTGTAACACATGAAGATGTGTTACAAGCTCGAAATACATCACCAGGACAAATTAATAAAATATGGAATGTGTGGTGGCTTCTTAATAAACAAATGTACCACTTCAGAGTTTGTAAACATTAGGACGCTTCATCCAGTTATTGTGCTTCACATATTTGCACATATTAGACTTTTCAAACTTCAGAAACAATACATTTTATTTACTTACATCCATGACAGTCAATCAGGTGGATAATCCTCCAATTGTTGTACAGGAATATGTTCAGCAACAATAAATCCATACAGCATCATACGAACAGTCGTCAGTTTAACTACAACTTATATCTTAGTCTTATGCAGTTACAAATCTCCCATTTCTTATGTTTGTCTGTATTTCTTACTCTATGTATGATTTTAAATCTTTATGGTATATACAGTACTGTGAAAGTATTTGCCCAGTCTGATTTTCTGCATTTTTGCATATGTTTGACATAGAATGTTGTCAGATCTTCAACCAAAATCTAATATTAGATAAAAGGGACCCTGAGTGAACAAAAATTGATACTTATTACATTTCTTTATTAAACAAAGTTATGCAACACCCAATACCCTCCGTGTGAAAAAGTAATCTCCCCCTTAGACTCAATAACTGGTTTCGCCACCTTTAGCAGCAATAACTGCAACCAAACACTTCCTGTAGTTATTGATCAGTCTCTTACAGCGCAGTGGAGGAATTTTGGCCACTCATTCATGCAGAACTGCTTCAACTCTGTGACATTTGTGTGTTTGAGCATAAACTGCTTGTTTCAAGTCCTGCCACAACATCTCAATGGGGTTTAGGTCTGGACTTTGACAAGACCATTCCAAAACTTTAAATTTCTTGTTCTTCAACCATTCTGATGTGGACTTGCTTGTGCGTTTCGGATCATTGTCTTGCTGCAGACCCAGCTGTGCTTCAGCTTCAGCTCACGGACAGATGGCCTGACATTCTCCTGTAGAATTCTCTGATACAGAGCAGAATTCATTGTTCCTTCAATTATGGCAAGTTGTCCAGGTCCTGATGCAGCAAAGCATCCCCAAATCATGACACTACCACCACCATGCTTGACCGTTGGTATGAGGTTCTTACTGTAGAATGCAATGTTTGGTTTTTGCCAGACATAACGGGGCCCATGTTGGCCAAAAAAGTTCCACTTTTAACTCATCTGTCCATAAAACGTTGTTCCAGAACTCTTGAGGATCATCAGGGTGCTTTTTGGCAAACTTGAGACGATCATTCATGTTCTTCTTAGTGAACAGTGCTTTCCTCCTTGCTACTCTGCCATGAATCCCATTTTTGCCCATTGTCTTTCTGATGGTGGATTCATGAACACTGACCTTAGCCAAGGCAAGAAAGGTCTGCAGATCCGTGGATGTTGTTATAGGGTTCTTTGTGATTTCCTGGACAATTTTACGCCTTCCTCTTGGAGAGATTTTGGCAGGACGGCCACTCCTGGGAAGATTCACTACTGTCCCAAACTTTCTCCATTTGGACAATATGGCTCTGACTGTGGTTTGGTGGAGCCCCAGAGCCTTAGAAATGGCTTTGTAACCCTTTCCAGACTGATAGGCATCAACAACTTTTTTCCAGAGGTCTTCAGGAATTTCTTTTGATCATGACATGATGTGTCTAGAACCTGTGTGCTGACAACTTCATTCTGATGGTAAAGGCCAAAGTTAGTCAGATTTATATTGGGCAGGGCTAGCCCAAATCAGGCCTGATTGTTAACCAAAGTATTCAAACAGCTAACCCTAATTATCCCTTTAATTGGGTTGAGTTAACTAGGGGGGGGCAAGAACTTTTTCACACCTGAAGATTGCATGTTTGATTACCCTGCACACCAAACAAATGAAAGAAGCACCAAACTGGTGTCATTTTTCTCAGACTCCCTCTATATACTACTACAACCCACAAAAAGATCCGACCAAATTCAATGTGAAAAATGGGCAAAAATGCAAAAAATCAGATAGGGGGCAAATACTTTTTCACGGTCATGGTCAAAAAACTGCATTTGCTCTAGCTACAAACGGCATCATCTGTCATTTTTTACTCAAATTTAACAATACTGCCTGAACCAATATTGTTAAATACCAGAAACCAATATTGTTAAATACAAAAAATAAATTCTGTAGACATTACTAAAATAACAGTAGATGAGCCCTCACTGTTCTTTTAATAATGCCTATACTCTAAGTAAAGGCTCTCTAGCACATTGCTTTGCCACTGTGGGGAGAACTTTTAAGATGCTTGTGGCAGGGCAGGTCCCTGCCTGTAAATTGTTTTGTGGTGTTTTGGTGGTTGGCAGGGATGGGGTTAATTTCCTATCCCTGCCAAAATACATGTGAGAATGTGGTTGGAGCTGATTGAATAATTGATGATAATTAGGCTCAAGCCACATGGTATAAAAAAGGGGAGAAAATCCTTTGTTTGGTGAAGGGAGTTGGTGAGTTACCAGTTTGTTACTGCGTGTCTCTATATTTTTGGGGTTGATAAAGTTCAGTGAAGGCTCTGCCCACCCTGAACAGTTTTATTTTTGTTTAAACCTTTGTTTTGGCCCATGTGCCTTTTTGTGTTGTTTAAGCACAGCCACGCTTAAACTGCAGCTTCTTCGTTTCTGAGTCCCTGTCCCTGCTGAAAATATCTGGGCCCGCAACGGTACCCTATCATAGTGCTTCGAAGAACTTTTTTACATGGATTCTATATTCTCTATTTGCAGACTTTCTGTTTTGTCATGTAAGCTGTGAAACATGTACTGAAAATTGGGAGTTTACAAAACAGTACAGACCGGTATTACAAATTTGTAATTTACAAACAGACTTGAACATAAGGGTTAAAAAAATAGCTCTTTCCAAAACGTTAACCCTTTGCAATCCATTTATTCAGCGCTTGTCAGACGCGTCAGGTCCAATTTATTTTCACATTCGCTGTTTAAAATATATATTTTTTCACAGTAAAAACAGGTTTAACCTGTTAAACCCCCAGCCTCCCACAGGCAATTTCCACCTGTAGGGCTATGGCCTTAAATAAATCACATTATCTTCCAAAGTATAGACAGCACAGGCATGGTTCAGGGCTTGAATTCAAGGTAACTCCCTGGCCATTAGGACTAAATTTGATATAAGTCTTACTTAGTACCCCACTGGAAGGAGATATCCAGAAAAAAACCCATAAAAAACAACAAACGCTTTTCATTTGTTTATATTCTATCGTCATTTTTTCACCTTGTAGCATATGAAAAGAGAGCCCAAGGGTCCCCAAACCTCTCCAAAAATGAATATTGTGTAAATCTTTATGGCCAGTCATACACTAGTTTCTTGAGCAAGTTCTAAAAGGGAGGTTACCTTCTGGCACCTCACATGCTATACATTGCCACATGAATTAGATTTTGTAATCCTCTTTTTTACTTATTTGTCCAATATTTCATTCAAAAGGTGGCCTTTTTGGAGAGCTCTGGGGTACCCGAAATGTATCCATGATGAGTATGCATGCCAAATACTCTCATATGCCACAACTGTCAGGCACATTGCTCTCACATAACTGTGTGTTTGTGCAGGAGAATGTTGCTACTGAGATCTGTTGTAGCTCTGAATTTTCAGTACCTGACTGTACTTTTGTTACTCACTTGCTTGAAAGTACGTAAATGTCAAGAAGCAAAATAATTTTATATTTTATAAATTTTACAAACTGAAAAATGACCAGAAAACGGTAAGAAACCTTGATCCTATGTGCATAACACTATGCTCTCGCTTGCAAATATGTGTCTTGTTTACGTACGCACATCGATTACTCTTCAATGGATTAGGCTACAAACAAAGTCAAGGTATGACTGGACAGCTTGTGACCTCCCCTACAACGTGATCACCGAGATTTCACCATCAACAGATACATGTAAGGCCAGAGCAGCAAAACACACAGCTAGTCGATCTGAGTTGTTTTTGAACCGTGAGGTACTAGATACATTGCAAAGGGAATATCTCAGCGGTGAAATGGCGAATCCGAAATTCCTTCGCTGTTTGACGGTAGGAAAACAACGTTTTTGATATTGAGTCCGTTTTTTTTTTTTTTGCTGTTTTGCTTTTGTAATAATATTACAGATGATTTTTGAAATACAATGTGTAATTGCAGTACCATGTTCCGCCCGCGGAACAGGGGGGCGTAAGAGGTTAAAATGCATTGCACGGCAAAACGACATCAGTAACGCATTTCCAGCCAAGCCCCAAACCCTGTTAGTTGTATTTTTCACATACCTCTTTATAGAGGTGCATACTGATTAATCCTCTCCTGATCACTCGTTTGTGCTGTATTAAAATTACCGTGACAATATCCCACAGAATAATCGCCTGAGAATTTTCATATCGTGCCATCCCTAACTGGGAGACAGGAAGTCTGTCAGGCAGGCAGGGGTTGCATCCACTGTTGTATAGTAGATATAGTGTGCCGAGTACTGAAAACAGAGGAGTGTTCGTGGCGAGTATATTGTCACTCGTACAAAGATTATTGCTCGTACGCATGTTTAATGTTTTATAAGAAAAAGATATATAATAATGTGTGTGTGTGTGTGTGTGTGTGTGTGTGTGTATATGTGTGTATATATATATATATATATATATATTTATAAATAATACATAATGTTAAAGCATTGTCTTACTACTTAATAAAGTAGTTCCATGTAGAAGAGTCACAACAGAGGTTAGTTATCCTGCCCTGTTCTTTACAACAGTGAGCACAAGTAAAACACTGAAGTCAAGATGTGGGAGTCAGAGTTTGAGAGAGGTTTTTCTAGTGGGAGGGTATGGGCTCACTGTTTTGTTTAGGATACAGTAGCTGCCTGGAAAATGAAATCCCTGTGTTCCCGAGGTCTGCACAGCACGACATGTTTTGGAAAGGCGTGTTTGGGCTTGCCCTCAGCCTCACACCTTCAGGAGGGCACAGATTCAGACGGTGGTGGTGAAGCAGAAATGTTCTCTATAAATGTCTAGCTATGAGATCTTGCAAAAATATCCATAAAAAAAGCACTGAATGGGACAGCAAGTCTTATCAGTAGCATTTCCACATAGGATGCAGATTAAACATTACAGGGTTCGTGTTTTGAAAAGCAGTTCACCAATCATGACCACCATTCAGAGCAGACAGCACAGTATACAAGAGATATCTTTCTAAATAGCGGAATCAGGTGCCAGCATTATGAAAAAGTACAGCATGTGTATAACAGGTGTGTCAAATTTAAACATGCCCATAGTTCAGTTTAGTTCACCCTTTAAAAACGTCGGCTAAGAAATGCCCATATTAAGTTTTGTCACCTTTGGGTGAACTGTTATCAAGATACAGGTAAAAATGTGGGTAAAAAATGTGATAAGAAAGAAAAAAAAAAAGTGTGCCATACAAACTGCTTATAAAGTAATCTCTACTATAGCCTGAGAGGGTTAATAACTCTAGCCTACCCTGTAGCTTTTGCTACAGTGCAATCCAGCTCTCCCTGATTATGGTCTCACCTGTTGAGGCTGGGCTGATTGTTCTCACTGTTCCCCCTTGGCTCCAGTGGTCTGGGATGGGGGTGGGAGTGTGGGGATGCCCCTCCTCTGCTCTCCTCCGCAGGGGGGGCTCCGTGTTGCTTCTGGGGAGTTATCTGACCTGTCACAGCTCCAGCGCAATTCCGGCTCTCTGCCTGAAGCAGGCTGCTGTACCGGGCCCTCTCCACAAGTGGCTCGAGGTCTGAGCGTTTTGTCTCAGAGGGGTTCAGAGGGGCTGGGGGCTGAGCCAGGAGACAAGGCAGAGAGGGGTGACGTTGCACACATTATACAGAAAACTGCTGCCATTTCTTTTGAAGGGGTATACTTACAGGTCATTTAATAGGTATATAAAGTTGTGCTCCTTGCCCACCAGTGGGAAGTAAATGTGGATACAGGACACTGTGGTCAGATATGCTAATGTTTAACTGTTCATGTTTAAGTAGTTTGAAATGCCAATTGAATTGTTATTTTCCCCTTTACTATTTCATAGTGTTTGCAATCATGCTTTGTGTTTCTGGGATGTGTTGCTTCAATGCTGAGTTAATATCTACCTGCAACACTGAACAGCCTTCATATTCCATTCAAATGATGTGACCGTGTGACCTTTCCACTCTGCTAGTGTGCCTGCTCTACATGTATACACACTTGAAAGAAATGAGGAAGGCTGTTCAATCCCAGCAGAGGATTAGGGTTCCCTCAGCTTCTCTCTGCATTATAATCAACACCTACTCTTAAACTGCTACACTCTCACCGTCACATTACTTCTAGCCAAGTCATTTGCTCCTTGCCATCACTGCAGTGGGATTAACCCTGTACCTGTTTGGGAATCTTATTGATAGCCATGAGATATTCTTTGTTGAGGATGCAGTTTCCAAGAGCATTTCCAAAGCACCTGAACAGATAACAAATATTAGAATAGAAAACTGTACCCCTTCTAGTGCTTCTTCAGTCAACTACATCCACTGCAATCAGAACAATGATCATAAACCTGGTTGCTAACCAAGAGATGGATCAATTGTGGGTCTATTCACTTGATCTAAACGGTGGTGGATCTGACCACTGTTGTGGCTTCAATCATTAGTTTGTGAAAACCAGCACATCCAACAGCACATTATGTAACAAGCTGAAGTGTGTCTTAATAAACTCATAGTAAACCCAGGAATGGAGCAAACTGCTATCCAATCTTATTTCCAACCCTGAAAAGTATATGTGAGTCTCTTCAGTGTGTTTCCGTCTAAAAGTAAGGAGGATTGGTAATATTTCATATTTAAAGGGTGAGGGTGTTTAAATTGCATAGATCTTTCATGATGATCCTGACTTGGTCAGCACTTCTCTGGGGCCTGCTGTAACACATTATTCTACTGGAAGACACTGCCATAGCTAATGGAGGAGAGTGATAAAGGAAGTACTTGAGTGATCTCTTGAGTCCGTCGGTGACTGCCTCCTTCCTGGCCTTCTCCAGGGACAGGGCTTTGGATTTCAGACCCTCGCTCACCCCGTAGCCCACATCCTCATGGAACGAGCCATCCTGGTGACAAGCAAACAAGACACTCGCTACAGGCAAGGGAAGAGACTCACATCAGCCCTGCACACACTTTCAGAATCCCCTTGTACAAGTATTGTGCATATGTGGAAATAAATCATACTTGGGCTGGCATATTTTTGTTAGGTATTTAATTGTCAAGTTGTGTTGGTTATTAATGAATATTGTTTTACTATATTGAACAATAAGTAAGTATAGGTATGTTACAAGGATGGCAATAAAACTCCTATTGCACAGCATTTTCACCCATTCCAGGTTTTACTACAAGCTTAATTAGCATAGCATTTTCACCCATTCCAGGTTTTACTACAAGCTTAATTAGCCACACTATAAAGGGAACAAGCTTAGGTGTGTCTAAATAAACTCATTGCAAAACCAGGAATGGATCAAACTGCTATGCAATGGGAGTCTTATCTCCATCCTTATGTAATACAGTGCAGGGCGACCACGTAGAAATAAAAGCTGTCAAGCTCCAAAATGAAAAGCTTCCTCTGAGCACAGACCCTGCTAAATCTACTCTGATCAAAAATATTAAAGCAGGAATAAGTCTCACCTGTCTGTAGGATCAATATGAGTTATAGGACTAAGGAACTCCTGGCTCCCAATCACTTAAATAAAATAAATTCATTGAGGGTAGTTCTGAAACACAAAACTGAATGTCGTTTCCCAGAAGGGCCTTAGTTTTCAGTTTAGCTCTCCATATGATATTCATTTATACATCATATAGTTTGTATTAAAGAAATCCCTGAGAATCATGAAAATCACTGTTGTGGACGTCATGTAACCAGCTTTAGAGCAGGCGTGAGGTCACACACTGTATAGGGCTATAACTGTGGTTTCTCTTGACATAACCTTATATATTTGGTGTTGTTTTTCTTCACATAGATAGCCCCCTTCTGATTTGCTGATATGTGTGATCACCAGGTCAAAAGATCATCATTGGGAACATTTCAGCAGCATTTAGGCGGTGCGAGTTTCTAACCCTGCTCCAGAGCTACTGATTGCACTCACTAGTTCCAAACATTGGGGTATATTCGATTGCTCTAAATACCAGCCCCATTTAAATAGGCTATGAACGAACCTCTACCAGTGCATGTTAGTCCTTTTAGTTTATGTTAATATTTACATGATTTAGATCAGGGGTCTCCAACCCTGGTCCTGGAGAGCCCCTATCCAGCAGGTTTTATAGATGTCTTTACATCATCAGTGGCTAAAGATATGGAACACCTGTTAATCTTCATTGACTAATTAAGCCAATAATTGGTTCAATTGAGTAACAGAAATTGGTTGAAACAAAACCCAGCTGCCAAAGTAGCTCTCCAGGACCAGGGTTGGAGACCCCTGCTTTAGATGATGCTGTGGTGTTTAGATCCCTCGCTATTTACAGGGGGTGTGCAATTCATATTGCCCGACGCCCATTGGATGAATAGATTTCATTGATTTATTTTTCCTATGTTCACTCTGTTTCTAGAAAGACACACCAAGTATATTTCTAGAGCCACACAAGTTTCTGAAAACTGAACTGCAGAAGTCTAGCACCTAGACACAAACATTTTAAAAGCATTTACACCACACCCCTATCACTTCTGATTAGCTAGCTGTGGAAAAAGCTGATTATCTATTGGTTTCAAAGAAACCCGGAAATGGCTGCCAAGAGACCCACTGGCAAGGCACAGACTAATCTTTTTAGAACAATAAAAAAAGGTCTAATTAAGCAAATTATTAGTTCAATTAAGGGTCTAGTTAAGTAATTGCGAGCTCAGTTGGAATGAAAACCAGAAGACACCAGGGGTCACATTGCTTGTGACCCAATCCCACGAGGATTGCCCCGTGTAACACCCCGGACAACTCAAGCAATCCTATCTAGTCAGCACGCTGGTATGTCACATGGCCGTGTCTGCTCAGTGAAACGCAGTGTCCATTTTACCCTACGACAGCCAAAGTATATACTTTTATAATGAAGGCTATGATTTTTTAAGCAAAGTTACAGACTGGAATTACAAGCTACTGTACTCTGCTCACCAAGATTCGCATTTTGTTATCTTGTTGTTACCTTTATTAAATCGTTAACGTTATTTCCCAACCAGGAAAAAAAAAAAAAAAAGTTATTATCACCGACTCAGGTTTAGCACGAAGTATGTTGACATTGCTTTTTTTCAGTTCTTTAATATGATTAATAAAATGTACCGGTAATTTTATTTTAAATGTATGGTGCTTGCTTGTAACTTACTGTACCAAGTGCAGCAACAGCCTCGGGTCCAAACCGTCAGCAGAGTGTAGATATACTACAAGTTCGTTATATGGCCTTCATTATATGATTTAATACTGATTAAAAAACAAAAAAATAAATCAAACTGCTACTGATGTTGGCTCGTACAACTCTATGCAACAGGCACGGCAAAGCAACATTTGATTTTTATTTATTTATTTATTTAAATAATGTACCAAGATTTGTTAATTGTAAACGTTAACTTTGTTTTGACTTTTTGTTTTTTTTTTTTTTTTTTTTTTTTTGGGGGGGGGGGGGGGGGGGGGGTACTGTGGGATATAGCCAGAATACTGGATGCAGCATGCCACAAATTGGGTACTGTACTTTCTACATTCTATTCAGAATACTGGATGCAGCATGCCACAAATATACTTATTATTATTTATTATTATTATTATTATTATTATTATTATTATTATTATTATTATTATTGTGCTAGTAGTGACAATGCCTTTATCCAAGGTAACTTCCTTAACTCCAGCAGCATATATTGTTCGTTTTGGATTGTCCTTTTATTATAGCGAACAAATGGCTTTGGACCCAAACAAGGTTGTTATAGTGAGGGTGTACTGTATGTAGTACTTGACTTATATGCTTAATGCACAACACTTGCACATTTTAATATATAATGTGCGCACATTTATTATTTCATTTTTCTTATTTTTTACCACCCAGAGTGTTCAACATTTAACAGAGGGTATAAAGAAGCTTGGATCAGAATCCAGTATCATCCCTTACAAAAAAGCAACATACTGCAGGTATACTTGTGCCAAAATGGTCTAGTTTTACTATACTATTGGTACCATTATACTATCCTATTTTGACACAAGTATACATGCAGTGTACAACTTTGTATATTTTTTTACTTCTCTTTTGTATACCTGCATTGTCTCTTGCTACATATGCACCTCCAGATTCTGACAAATACTTTTACAAAACCAGAAGCAACTTCTGCTTTGGATCAAAAGGCTATAATGCTCTGCGGCTGCCCGCCTATGTGGACAACTATCACAAAACTAGTAAAAACTACTAAAACACTGGGAAAAACAAATGGCAGTCTGGAAAAAGTCTCGAATTTTGATGTTGAAAAGTGTATGAACCCTGAGATACTGTACCTATATTGAGTACAGTGTATTTTGTACAAATCTACAGGTCAATTATGGGCAACATGACATTTTTTTTTGGACAACCAAATGTCTACAATGGACTGCCCGAAGGGCAAGTACCATTACCAAAATTTTGCAAGCCCTGCATTCTACAAAAAACATTTTTCCATGTAATTACCAATTTTAAAATCAGACACCAATGAATGACTAATATTTGAAATTCTTTTTTTCAGTTTGGTCTTACCTTCAGCTGAACTTTCACAAAAGCACTGACCCCGACATAGAACCTGCCGTTGACAAGATCCACAAAGTCTGATGAATGGATACAGAAAGGTTAGTTTGGCACACCAGCGCTACAGTGCAAAGACACTGTGCTAATTCAAACTGCTGTCTGAATAACATGTCAAGATATTTAAGTTTCTTTTAACACAAGAAATATGCTTACATTATACTTTACTGAGCTGAAACAATTACCTACCCAATTCCAGAAATTTAAGCAGGACACAACAATGGCCTTACACAATTGAACTAACTGTACACTTATGAAACAGGGACTCCCGCTGCATACCAGTTCGATCCATTCCTCATTTTACTATGAGTTTGTTATCTATACATTGTGGCTAACCAAGCTTGTATTAAAATATGGAATGGGTGAAACTGCTATGGAATAGGAGTCTTATTTCCATCCCGGTACCACTATGGATATTAAAACATATGGCAATTCTGAATAATTGTCTGTGTCACTGTTTAAACAGCACAGACCCACAATAAAAGAGTACAGACGAGACCACCCACATTCTTTTGAATAGGAAGGCACTTTTTATAGTAATGTTTCAAGCAGTTTGTTGTAGGCGACTTATTTAATCAGAGTAGCTAAAATGAAGACTGTTATTGGAAAATTGTTAAAAAGACAGCTGTCAAAAAAGTTGGGTTACAGAACACCCTACAGAAACACATTACATTACCTTTGCGGTGTCCTGTGTGGTCTGTATCGCAGCGCTATATCTTTAAACATAATGCCGGCTTTTTACATTTTAATCACACACATCATCAACTGGGCAATACATTTCTCAAAATGTACCGGAAACGATCGCCTGGAGAAAAAAAAAAAGTCTTCCAAGGGTCGCAGTGTATTCAGAACCCAAAAAACCCTCTCTTTTGGAGAACGTTATGAATAAAACTAATTCCCTAGTTTATCTTGAAAGATGTGTGAAATAAAACATGTCCAAACTATCAGGAGTATTTTGAACAAAAATGCGCTGTGCCTTGGACAACACGGGATACAGCGAAGCTAAAATGCTGTGTTTCTGCACTTTAAGCCCATGAAACAAAGCAACATTCAGGCAACTTGCCACACATTAAGCAATTTTCACCACGTGAAGAGTTCAAGCTCCAATGTCTGAACAATCTTGATTTGACACAATTAGTGAAAATCGTTTTAAAATTGTGAAACTGGTTGCTAGGAAAGTTGAAAGAAAAAAGCTGCTGATGTCTTGTTTCCATGAGCTTCACAGCTTGAAGGAACTGATGCTCACCAACATTCTGCTGTGTGATGGAATGGGACCAGCCGTTATAGCCAAACATCTCATTGGCCAGCCCGATGACTTTGTGTCCTTCAATGTAACAAACCTGGGAGAAAAACAATACATACAAGGGGGTTAGCCTTGCTTTAATCTTCATTTAGAAATATTATATTCACACAGAAAGGTATAACAATCATTTGAAAAGCCCTGGATGGTGGCTGCAGGCAAATATCATAATGAAACTGTACACCAATACATCAGTCACCCACAATATGATGGAAAAGTAGGAATTCCATACAAGCACAGGTTCAGCAAACCTGAAGACATCATTATGTTCTGAATCCACTGGGCTGAGTAACATCCATGATTCATTCAAATTGGACGAGTAGATTTTAGGATATAAATAATCATTTTAATATCTAAAACCATTTTTGCTGAATTTGTTGTACAGTTAAAATGTGATGTCTTAACCACGTCTGTAGTGCTAATCTTTAACCCCACCCAAAAAAAAATATGATACCGCCTTTACTGTACCTTACCCCCCAAACCCACACGGTTTTATCACAGGAGCTACTGGATTTAGCAGTGCTCATCAATCCCAATTCCTTGGAATTCTTCTGAGTTTTGGTCCGAGCCAATTGGTTCTCATGCAATGCACTTGACATTTTCTATTTGTTTTTTGGACCAGACCCATGTCCATAAAGCAATAGCATGCAGGTTCAATGGAATTATCGCCCCCTCCCCCTCCCAACAGTAGTGGGGTCTCTGTGAGGCTCCAGGAAGGACAGCACTGACTGTACAGTAGTGGGGTCTCTGTGGGGCTCCAGGAAGGACAGCACTGACTGTACAGTGGTGGGGTCTCTGTGGGGCTCCAGGAAGGACAGCACTGACTGTACAGTAGTGGGGTCTCTGTGGGACTCCAGGAAGGGCAGCACTGACTGTACAGTAGTGGGGTCTCTGTGGGGCTCCAGGAAGGAAAGCACCACTGACTGTACCTTCTGTCCCCCTCCAGCTTGGCGGGAGCTGATGAATTCAGGTCCCAGTTTCTGCCTCAATGCATTCTGAACTGCCTGGTACTCCTCTGCTGTATACTGGGACTGGTAGGAATAACAAAGAAAAACATCAATATCAAAAGGTATACTTTATAACTTTTACATCTTCAGAATATTACATTTTACTGTCATATTGCAGTACTTGAGTTCTCAGTAATTCCCTAGTTGTATACCATTATTATAAGTCACATTTCCCTTGAAACCTACTAGCAGCTACTACACTTATAATGTCACTGAGAGATCTCACACTCAGAATGTCAATCACAAAAAACTTTTTAACCACAATTGGTTCGATAAAAAACACAAACTTAAATTTAATGACTTCTAATATCTTTGTAAGAGTTTGCCACTAATTAAGTTGCAAGTATTTTTGCACACTGTTTGTTTTGTCAGGCCTGTGAAGTACATATTATTATTATAAACCAGACTTACTAACTATTCTAGCAATGTCCTTTTTCAACCACTTCTAAAAGCTAGATGTCTGCAGTGGGCTGGTTTTCATTAATCTCTATCTATCTATCTATAACTGTGTGGTTTTCATTCATCTCTATCTCTAACACTGGTTTTCATTCATTCATTTTATCTATCGCTGTGTGGTTTTCAGTGATCTCCATCTCTACCTAGCTGTGTGGTTTTCAGTGATCTCCATCTCTACCTAGCTGTGTGGTTTTCAGCGATCTCCATCTCTAACTAGCTGTGTGGTTTTCAGTGATCTCCATCTCTAACTAGCTGTGTGGTTTTCAGTGATCTCCATCTCTAACTAGCTGTGTGGTTTTCAGTGATCTCTATCTCTAACTGGCTGTGTGTTTGTTCTTGCTTTTTGCTCCTTGGTCTTTGATTGTGTGGCCTAATTGAACCCTGCTGATTCTACCTGCTTCATAGTATATAGTGGGACCTACTGTATGTGGTCTTGAAGGCATGTATATTTTTAATGTATACAATAGGATAGTTCAATAAAATGCATCACCTTTGACATGGTTTCTTTGTTATGGTATAGTATAGAAGAGTATTTAGTTAACACACATGGACAAGTGCATAACAGACAGACCTGACCAAAGCACATTGAGGGCTTGCTGCAGCCCTTGTACTCAATGTGATCTCCGCTTCCACTGCCATTTATCATAGTAGTTCTGTCAGCTGCCTTTTCAGCTCTCCCTCCTAGGCAGACAAAATATACAGCAGTTTAAGTTAGTACTGAGCAATAAAAAAGAGATAGGTACTACTGCAGAGATAGAAATGACATACACTGGGAATACACTATTTGACCTCAATTATTATTCTCTAACTATTTAATCAAAACCAAAATTCTAAACATGGACAGAAATAAGACCGTTATTGCATAGAGCGGCTTCTCCCATTCCAGGTTTTACTACTGGCTTGATGAGCCGCAGTTAGTAAGCATACAACTTCAATAAACAGTGTAAATAATACAAAACCCCGCGTTATGCAGCACCAAACGGCACAGCTGTGTTGTGTCGATTTCATTTCTAACACATTCTTCCACTCAGCGCAGCAAAATAAATAATTCTGCATGCGATCGCATTGTTCATGTAGACTAGATTAAAAATCCGAATCAGTACAACATTTTTCTATTAACACACTAGCTCATACATAACCTGTTAATAACTGCTGCTTATTCCGTCCTGCAATACACTTAAGTTTTTTTGTAGATTCCCGCTGCTGTTGGTAGGGAGGAAGGAAGACGGTGCATGCTGGAAGTGAGGTCAAAGAATCTTACAGGCGGCCATATTAATAAAGGCAAAATAGATGTGTGTACCTGACTTGAGACTCGTATGTATACCGGTACATGTGTGCTTTTTGTTTTCATATATCACTGGTTTGTTGTTGATTACTATGATTTATAAACTAATTACAAATAATAAAATATTATTTATGCATTAATACCATTACAGCCAATATCCTATTAAATCGTTTACATTTAAAAAAACTGCAAGCCCGTGACGCCGCAAGTAGTGAAAGCCATGACCGCACGTTCGATTCGCCTGCTGCGCCACGCTTCCAGGATCAGCTACACATAAACCTATTATAATTATATAGTTTTATGTCTTAGATTGGCTATCTAATGTGTCAGTCATTCTGGGGCTATGTAAGGCAGTGGTGTGGTGCTAAAAGATTGAGATTGCACTAGGAATCCGGGACAGATATTCCATCCCGGAGGCATTTAGGGACTGTCCCGTCCAATAGGGATGGGTGGTCACACTCAGTGGTGTAGTAGTAAATGAGTGTGTATAAACTACATTTTTTAGTGGCGTTGAACAGATAAACATGAACAGAATTTGCATATCACCGGAGGGTAGAAATGAGTAAACTCTGTATCCCTTACATGGAAGTGGCTAAACGCGATATTGCCCAAATGAAAAGTGGGTAAACGCTGTTTACCTGCGTTTAACCTCGACTATACTACTGGTCACCCTAGCTACAGGGTCTCCTGGATTTCTTTTAGGCAGAACTCTCGGTTACTTAATTGCACCAATTATTAGCTTAATTAGTCAAGATTAACAGGTGTTCCAGATCTTTAGCCATTGATGATGTAAAGACAACTAGAAAACTTGCAGGATTATGGCTCTCCAGGACCAGGGTTGGAAAGCCCTGATGTAAAGTGTGATAGACCAGGGCTTCTCAAACTCAGTCCTGGGGACCCCCTGTGGCTCCTGGTTTTCATTCCAACTGACCTCTCAATAGACAGGATCAGTGCACATTAATGGTCCACAGTTTGAACAGGGTGCTTGGGAGACCTTGTATTACCGGTACATTACCTTAGTGTGATTCCCAGAGCTCTTAAGCACTCGCAAGGTGTTTTGTTTTTAATTTTAAAACATTGACAACCTTTTTATCCTTTAAAAAAAATAGGAGTTAATTAAAGAATTAAGGAAATGCTTAGAAAATGTATCGTTCCTTGTACCAATATAAAAATTAAAAATCTGCCCAACAACACATAAATTAAACTTGCAATTCAGCACTGTGACATGTTGTAATACAGCACTGTTACCACATATTTTCAAAGCATTTACTCCAGTCTTGAATTAACTCCTATTTTTTGGATGGAGAAAACACCTGTTGATAAATACAGCTAGATAATATAATACAGGGTCTGCCAAGCACCCTACAATTGTTTGTTTCTCATTTGGTTAATTAAACATTGAAGTAAATACTTTGAAAATATGGCTTACATTGTTTTGCACTGGGGCAATTATAACTACAGGAGAAAAAAAATGTAATTGTGTTTAGTACCATCTACGGGAAACATTTTGAAATGCTGTAGTATCCATTTTCAATTGTTCTGGTGTCATAAAACATTTGAAATGCCAACTTCATATTTTCAGTGTTATCGAGACGTGCAAAATGTGACAGTACCTTTTGACCTCTAATCTAGTGTCGTGTTGTGGTATTTTGACTATGTAATTTCCGGATGAGGACGACCGAATGCTTTGAGATACTGACTTCATATGCAGTACACATATTTACTCTGAGAGCAGGTTTTGTGGGTATCGTACTGTATAATTTATTTTATTGAAATCGCTTTAGTGCCAGTAATATTACAAAACTGCAGCCACTGAACCCTCAAAGCATATGTCACAATTCGATCAGCGTTGCATTCCTCAGCATGACCCCCGAGGTATGCTTTATTTTTTCCATAATAGGACCTTACTAAAACGTCGGTGTTACCGAACAGGTTTAAAAAAAAAAAAAAAAAAGACCTTCCCAGCATGGCGCATTTTGTTGGCCCCTCTGCGGGGCGGCGGCGAAGGCCAGAGTCGTGAACGCGCATTGGCGATTACGTCATTGAAGCGCCTGGCAAAGTGGAGCTGGTGGTGCTGGCAAGACGGGAAAAAATAAGAAACGTGAATGAACAGACAACTTCCACTTATCAGATATAATTGGAATTATTAACGGTTCCCTGGCAATGCTGGGTGACTAGCAACGTTATAACCGGAATTGGATAAGACTCAGTCTGGACGGTAGGCTATAAGTAGTTAATTGTATTATTATTTAATGGGTTCATCTGATACTACTACTGGACTGTCATGTTAGCTGTGGCAAGCAAGCAAGCAAGCAAGCAAGCAAACAAGAGGGGGGGGGTCGTCTGTATGTATTTAGTGTATATACTAACAGCTTAGTTATGCATGGCTCTACAATGACATCGATTCCTTTTATAGTCATTCTGGTATGAAAATAAATATAGATAATTATATAAAGCAGTCTTTTTACTCTGGTGAACGGTTGACTGGCTTGAGCAGAACAGAAGAGCTGGGTGTCTCCTTTCTCTGTTGTGCTTTGCCTAGGTATGGTGGGAATATGCTGGCTTAAAAACACGTACGAACTGGAACATAATTTATTATTATTATTATTATTATTATTATTATTATTATTATTATTATTATTATTTCCATTACCATAGTGCTGTGGTACTAAATGCATTTTTTAACATTTTCACTTCCTCAAGACTTAAATAGCGTATGAGAGTTTTACTTTGATGTGCAAAAGCATACATTTTTTATAAAATACATTGTTGTATTTGTACTTTTATTTTCATGAAATGGAACACTTTTGTTGTAAGAATTGCACCTGCAAAACCACTGAATTGCGAAGAAATTGTTTGAAAATGTCGATATGGCGTTGAATTAAGCAGTCTGATACTAGTTCTAATGATGTAACACAGAATGCGCACACATTGATTGTTTTCGGTTTGGAATGACAGCCGTAACACTGTTGGCATTATTATTATTAACAGGTTGTTTGTGATATAACTAGTTTGCAGAGGCGTGGCTTACCGTTCCATTTGGCTGTATGGCAAGTAAATGAAAGATCTATACAATACAATTCCGCTGACTGGCGAGGGTATGGTGCCTGTGCGTAGCATACAAATTAAAATATATCATTGAGTTAATAAGGTTAAGAACATAGATAACTTTGTGTATACCTTTGTTGTCCACTAAATGCAATGTATAATGAGCTATGTGAATATTCAGAAACATTCATTTGTGTGTGTGTGTGTGTGTTTGTGTGTTTTTTAAATACTTTATTACTGGTGTAGTGTAAAGCGGTACACCGTCACAGTTTGGTAGCGTACCAAAACTTGACCCGTGTAATATTAGAAAGTGGTACACTGTGAGATTTTGGTACAGGTGAAATCAATTGTGATGTCATGGGTTTTCCTATTGTCAAACAGAGGTACATTTACCATTAATTATACATTAGTTTTTTGCAAACCATTATTTATACATTACTGTTTTTGTAAACCATTAATTATACATAATATACATATATAATATACATTTTGCAAACGTAAACTGGTAATTGACAAACAATTTCTCTAAAAAGAAAAAATTATTCACCACGAACAAGACAAAATGAGAAGTCCACCGCAAAGTTGCAGAAGTAGGCCTAAACAAACATACACGACATAATGTGTTGCATGTGATAAATATTTGCATATGATAAATGAAAATTTTAAAAAGATGAAACTGCATAAAGTACCAGATTAACAGGCACTTCCGTGTTTTCTAAGTGGATGTTGTTTAGGCAGCGCGAGCAAGCGCAGTGCGATGCGTACCACTTTTTATCCTCGTATCTGAAAATAACACTGCACCAGGAGTAGAAATCCATTAGGTGTTTCATACAAATGGAATCAGTCACAATGTACAGTTCTTGTGGTTTTGAAGTATTATGTTGTATTTGGTACAGTTCAATTTTTGTACTGGATACAACTCAAATACAAATGGCACACAGAATTTAGAATGAGCTGAAACTCCTGGTATTGCTAAAATATTACAAATGGGTGGAATAATAAACTAAGGTAAACCACTGCTGTTAGCTGCAATATTCTAAATAGGTAGGGCTTATACTGGCATGTTACATACCAAAGCAATTTCAAATTCAGCTTTTATGTTTAATGGCTGTTTTTTTTTTTTATTCCATGTAACACATAATCAAAACCCAGCTGCCAGATCCATGGTTTTCTCTGCTGCAGTATAGGGGTACCAAAAGTCTTCCAAAACAAAGAAATACAAGAACACATTTACTATATATATATATATATATATATATATATATATATATATATATATATATATATATATATATATATATAATCTCTCTCAGTGTCTACATAAAGTTTACACCCCCTTGAACATTTTTCACATTTTGTTGTGTCAGTGCCTCAGACTTTCATGTATTTAAATGAGGATTTTTTTTCCACTTATCTACACACCATCCCCTGATCTGTGCCTTTCAACAACTTTGTCCCGGAGATCTTTTGAAAGCGCCTTGGTGCTCATGGTTGAATCTTTGCTTTGAAATGCACTGCCCAGCAGAGGGAACCTACAGGAATGGCTGAATTGATCCTGAAATCATGTGAATTGCTGCAATTTAACACAGGTGGAGGCCACATAACTTGGTGTGTGATTTTGAAGGCGATTGGTTACACCTGAGCTAATTTAGGATTGCTGTTATAAGGGGGTGGACACTTATCCAAGCAAGCTATTTCAGTTTTTGTTCTTAATAAATTTTTTACAAATTTATAGAATTTTTTTTTCACTTGGAAGTTGTGGGGTAGGATGTGTAGATAAATGAAAAAAAAATATTTTAATGCATTTTAATTCCAGGCCATAAGGCAACTAAAGGTAAAAATTTTGAAAGGGGGTGTAGATTTTCTATATGCACTGTGTGTGTGTGTATATATACACACACACACACACCACGTACTCGATATATCGCGGGTGTCAGGGTCCAATATAAATATATATATACCGCTATATATCAAGGGCCACGAAATAGTGAGAGAGCCATAGAAAAACAAGTAGGCTAACAAATACAGTACAACCACTCCCTTGTTTTATCGGGGTGTCAGGGTCCAGTATAAATCCTCTAGGCAACCTGCTTTTTCTCATTTTTCGTATAAAAAGCAGCACATCGTTTTAATTCGTACTGGGGAGTGCAATTGCTTCTCATCAACTTCAGTCTCCAATTCATTTTTTGAGTCTTCCTCTCCTTTCTCAAATGCACAAACCCACTGCATTTGTGTTATCGTGCAATGTGTTCGTGCATGATAACAGTACAGTGTTAGTGCTTTGTTTTTATTTGTTGTATATTTTTGTTTGTGATGTTCAGTACGAAATAAAACGAACAGTAATTCTAAGTGCCTATGTATACTGCAGCTAAGGTATGCGCAGTTAGACTGTAAAAACTGGGAGCCAACTCCAGGACCGCGACATATTTGAATCTGCAATATAGCGAGGGGTGGGTGTGTGAGTTTATTAATAGTGTGTTGAGAGAGAGAGAGCTATTTACATTTGAAAAGCAATAGCTTACTTTAACTTTGGTGCTTTGCTTCACAATATCCATGGAGAAAAACAAGGTCTTGTTATTGTTTTACTATTCCATCATCAGCTGCCTCAAAACCAACGTATTTCTATACTTCACTGCGCTCAGACTTTATCCAATCTGGAAGTAATTGAATCTCTGTACAAATGCTGACTCACAGCACCTACTGAAGTATTAAGTATGTCATGCTGCATTTTGCATTATTTTGAGATGGGTTTTGATGTTTTAAAAGCACATCTCATTTATAATACCGAAAGCTGACATTTTAAAAATACATTAATAATGGTGTCAGTAGTTACATGGACAAAATGTAATAAACCGCTGATGCGTGCGCATATCTCAAAATAATGCAAAACGGGTGGCCATTGGTGCTTATGATTCAACTCATTAAACAACGTCATAAATAAAACTATGGTTCTGCTCATTTTCCTGGAGTAAGACATGGAAACATGTCACAGTTTCCATTCTTAAACTGATTTTTTCCAAAGCACAGACACTTTGTCACTCAACAGCAAAATATTGCTTTTCTACCTTGAAGTGACGAGTTAAGGTCGTTGTGTTTATCAAACATATCAGCCAGGTAGCAGAGTATTATAAGCCACTTTTCATCTATAAAGTGCTCTGCGAGTGGGGGGTTGCATTCCAAAAAAAAAATACATCTTTTCCACAAGACAACCAGCGCACCTCTGTGTGGAACAGGAGCTTGTCATGCTTGGATCCCAGTTCACCACAAAGAATGGAAAACAGCCCGCCTGTCAGTGATCTTGCTTTCACGAAGTTCAAAACACTCACGGCATCTTGTAGCACTTTGTTTGCTTCGGACTGATGAGTTTTTGATTTGGAGTTCAGTTTACCAATGGAAGCAGTAGAAACAGAAACCGTCGAACTGCTTCGTCCAGCTATGGGGCATTGTTATTCTGTTGTTCTTCATTATCGCCCTTGTTTAACAGTTTCTTCTGTCTGTTTGCTTGTGAACCGTCATTCGAAGAAACATTACTATGGGATTGTTTTTACAGATGGTTGGCAACCACATCTATGTTTTTAACAAACAGTAATAAATGTACACAAAAATGTTCAAAACTTGAAAATGACACGTTCTCATGATATCTCAGCTCTCCAATCACCAATCGAGTTGTTTTTTTGCATTGTGATGTGGCCATGACTACGGATTTCACTTTTGGTTTATAAACGTTATACGATCATTAATTAAAATACGCAATTTACATTAAACCCAGGAAAAGCACCTGTAAAAAGGTTAGTGCTTTTTTTTAACGCTTGCGCCCCATACATTGAAGCCGCTATTTCGGCTCTGTTCACTGCTGTTTCACTGACACTCGTCACTTCAAACATAATTTCTCCGGTTCTACAAGTCCAAGAGCAGTGGTTCCCAACCTGTGGTCCGTGAGTAAATGCCAGGTGGTCCACAAACAACTCCAACAATTCGGTTACACAGTTCTTGCAAAACCCCATTTCTACACAATCACACGTTGTGCTGCTACTATTACTAAACTACACAACAAACAGCTTCAGCCACATGATATACAATTATAAGATATGTATGTAGTCTGCATTTCCCTGTATCTGTTTTCTTTTATTACGATTGTGTTTATAAATTAATATTACAGCTCCCTTTGATGCAATACCAAGCATCACCTTCAGAGCTGCCATTAACTGAAACAGCTTTCTAATGTGAAACAAATACTAGATAACGAACACATAATGATTTCACATTTGTCTTGTCAAAATTACAGACACTTTTTTTTTTTTTTAGTCAGCATTACTTTAAAAATTGTTTTTACATCTAGCATTTATGTAAATGCACATCTTTTTAATCTGTGCTCACTCTACTGCTTGTGTTCACTGTTCAGGGGAAGAATGTAATCTGGCTTTCCCAGGCTTTTAGCTCTGCATGAAAGTGGCGCACTGCATTGGATAGTCCTAAATCGTTGGAATGACCTAAATTAAATTACAAAAAAAAAATCCAAACAAACATTAAAACCATGGTTTTAGTTCTTTTCATTTTCAAACATATAAAATATATGCTATATTGTTTCTAGGGATATATGAATATACCTATTATCTACATAAGTTTTTGGATAGGTTAGCTGCATATAGTAACAAGGTAATGTGAAACAAAGAGGGTATATTTGTAGCATGACTTGTGAACTGTACCATAGTGTGAGTGATCAGATTCAGATTCATGTTATTATATGGGTTTAATATCTCACAAGACTATATGCCAAAAGCAAATGTTGTTAACACTACATCTGGAAATAATGTGTACAGTCTGTTCTTGACACTGTCATATTTAACCATAATGCTGTGTGCCACCAATGCCATTGAAATGTACACATCACCCACAAGAAGTGGCAAGAAACATCCTGTACACTCTTCAGTCATTATTAGTATTATATATGTTTCAGATTGTTTCCCAACCACCACCACCTCTTATTCCAGTGTTTTTTTTTTTTTTTATAAGACTCAAGCCCAGGAATCTCATTAAGTTAGATACGTTATATAAAATCTTTCTACATGTACTTACACATACATAAACATTCATTTCAAAATGTTGTTGTGAAAAAATACGTTCAAGTGGTATGTGGTAAAAATCCAAACACTAAAGTGGTCTCTACATTTAAAAAGGTTGGGAACCACTGTCCTAGAATGATCGTCAACAGCTCATTTGAAAGGTAGGAACTTTGACTAATTAGCTGTAAATTATGTATTTCTATTAAATGTTCTGTACTTTAAAAAAAAACAAAAAAAACAAAACAAAACAAACACATAACAGCAAGTGCTTTGGCTTTTCTGTTCCGTACCACATTTTTGTGTTACCTGTTTGACAGTGTGGCCAGACTCGAGCAAACATTTTGAAACAAGCTTTGAAACAGACTTTAAAGTTTTAAAAGTGTAGAAAGTCAGCAATGAAAATAATAATTGCAGGTAAATTATTTAAACAGCTGTAGCAAAAATTTAAATAAATACTGGTATCCAACATCAGAACTACCATTAATTCTGCCAATAATTGACAAACAATCAGTAGACCCTTAAACTTAGTTGTATTGCTATAGTACAGCTAAATAGACAGTGAAAAAAATCCATTAAACTTCTGAGCCATTTCTTTCTGTCAGCAGCCACTAACATCTTTCAAACACAGTTGCTTATGCTTGGGAAGCAGTCAGCAAGAAAGCCTGAAATGGATTTCGGCAAAACACGCAACCGGAGGAGGTCACCCGAAAGGGCCGCAACTTGGTATTGGTTCAGCTTCAGTCCGCAGCGATTTAAGACATTCCCAGGTCCACGTTTTCCAATTATCCACAGTAGGAACGTCAATGTAAAATATGAGCTCACAAACATTCTGAAGCTTACACCTCACACAACGCAGCTGTGTTTACCAGCATGCTTCAAATAAATATTTTACATATTCTAATAATCTGAGGTGGGGCTTCCAATGGGGATGTAGGCAACTGAAAGCCATGTGTGTGTAAAGTCTCCTGTATTTCTTTTTATTATAAACTTTTTTTTTTTTGCTATGAGTTTAAGACACATTCAACTTGTTAGCTATATAATGTGTCTAGAATGTGCAGAATGTGGTTGAGGCAAACCTTGATCTCACTGCTATATACCACAAGGAATTCCAAGGACTCTGAAGATGATGTAAATAATTATTTTTTACAGAGGCTTGTCTCTTTTATTAGGAATGACCTCAAAAATGTTCTAGTGCATTCCAATTCAGTTAAATGCTAAATCACTTCACCACATTAATGATGAGTCATGTGGGCAACATATAAAGTGTTGTGTTTTCTGGGATAGAAATAAGACTCCTATTGCATAGTAGTTTCACCCATTCTGTGCTTTAACATGTGCTCGATTAGCCCCAGTGTATAAGTAACAGGCCAAAGTGTATCGTATTAAACTTTTAGATTTGCTGTTGAGGGTGGGGTTCAAGAATGGTAGCTTTGAACATACATGTTAGTAAAAGCCTCCACACTCCTCTCAACATTTCACTCAACTGATGCTGAGACAGAGGGTAGTGAGGAAGAATTTGTCATTCAGGATTAGCACAGACATGCTCTTTTGGATTGAGATCCCAGGATTGTGGTGGCCATGAAAGTTGCCTGAAGTCTTGCTCATTAAATCATTCCCGCACAAATTCAAATCAAGTAAATGAAATTCGTTCAGCAATGCCAAATCTAATTGGGTAGACCGGTCCTAATAAAGTGGTCAGACAGTATAATATTTAAAACAAAACATAAAGCAGCAAAAATACATTGCTTATATTCAGTACATACATATATATATATATATATATATATATATATATATATATATATATATATATATATATATAACTAAAATAATAACTTGCTGTATGTTCAGTGCAATCAGTACACAGATCTATATAATATTGACTACTGCAATAGCAGCATGTCAATTCATTGTTTTCCATACTGTGTCTTTATCAAGCAGTTCTGTTTTCTCCTTCTAAAGTGTTCAGAAAGTAAATAGTAAATCCTGTCTTGAAACCGTAATTAGCAGGCTATGTAAAGGCATCTCTGAACATCCCTGCTTCTTGTATTGCTTCAAAGTGTAATATTCATAAAGCATTAATGTGCTTGTAATTGTGGTGCCTTCCTGTGAAAAAGCCAGTAAGTGTTAGGCTTACATTTTTAATGGAACAGATGGCTTTTTATGTACTTTACATTGTTTGCAATGTCACCTTGAGATGAATTGCTTTTGGTTATGATGTATGTTGTTTTTTCTTCAACAGACAGTGGTATAAAATTGACATACTTAAACTAGATGTTGATAGGTGAAATGGTAGCCGTGTCAGTCCAGGGATTGAAGACAAAGGAGAGGTGATGCCTTGAATTGGTCTTGCTTGTGATTCATTTTAGTTCATCCAATAAAAGGTATCATCTCTCCTTCTATTTGTCTGTACTTAATCTAGAAGCTTGTTTATTGGCTGCTTTAGGAAGACTTAAACAAAGCTAATTAGGGGATGGAAGAAGAAAACCATATTTTTGTAGATCTTGAAATAGTTTATTAAATTCTGGGAACAGATTAATTAATACATAATCCATTTATAGTAGCGTCATACTTGATTATGTTTGACTCATCAAGGAAAAATCATAACACTGCCTGACAACTTTATTAGGATCTATACAGGGATGAAAATAAGACTCCTATTGCATAGCAGTTTCACCCATTCCAGGTTTTACTGCAAGTTTGATTAGCCACAGTGTATAGTCAACAAACTCTAGTGTGTCTTATCAAACTAGTAAAACCAGGAATGGATCAAGTTGCTAAGCAATGGGAGTCTATAGTTCCATCATGATATACCTAATATTGGCCACTGTTTGACAGTCACATACTTGACATGAGGCGGCATAGACTCTACAAGGTGCGGGAAGGTGTCTTGTGGGATGTGGACCTATTCAGTCATTGTTATTTTACACATAGTGTACAGTATGGGTGCAGAGAGATAGGCAGAAGATCATGATGATATGTGTCGCTCAAGTTCAACCCAAATGTGCTCCATTGGATTGAGATCTGTGGATTGTGGTGCTTGGAGGATGCCTGACGTCTCTGTCATGGTCATTCTCCTCAAACCATTGGTGCACTGTGTATAATCTTCTTGGAAGTATCCACTGACATCAGGCTACTTCATTGTTAGACTTAATCAGTTCAAATGTCTTTTAAACTGCAGCCTGAGTTCGGCTTTCTGGAGTGATCAAGGGACCCAGGTTTTACCAGGAAAAAATCTGATCGGTTAGACCAGTCCAAATAAAGTGGCCAGGCTGTGTATTTATACAGTAATCTGTCGCGTATCTGCCTGCCACATATCCGCCATGATTAGTCTCTGCAGCAGCGTTCGTTTATTATTGAAGAGAAGTTGTTCAGCTATTGTAGATCCTACCAAAGTTTTTGTACACTGTGTTGTACAGGTAATGGACAAAAAAATTGAAACACCTGGGTAAATGAGGGACACCAAGTATATTGAAAGCAAGGGCTTCCACACAGTTGTGGCTCAAACATTAAGCACATAACATCCCAGCATGCTTAGGCCTGGTTGCTTATAATTATGGCTAGCATGGCTGCAAGAGGAGACCTCAGTGACTTTGAAAGAGGGGTGATTGTTGGGGCGCGTTTGGCAGGAGCTTCAGTGACAAAGAAAGCTCAACTTGCTCATGAGCAGCGGTGTCTAAGGTGATGTCGGCATGGAACACCAAAGGAAAGACATCATCAGCAAAGGGTAACAGTGGGTGGAAGCGCATACTCCAGGATCGTGATATCCATGCATTAATTCGAAGTGCATGGCAAAATAGGTGAGTAACTACAGATCAATTGACTACAAATTTCAACCTGGGGCTCGAGCAGCCAGTTTCATCAAAAACGGTCCGCTGAGAACGCCACAGAGCGGGATACCATAGTCGAGCAGTGGAGAAATGTGATATGATCAGATGAATCATCCTTCACCATGTTCTTGACAAATGGACGAGTGCACGTGTGATGCCAACCTAAAGAACTGCATGACCCTGAGTGCTTGGTTCCAACAGTGAAGGGTTCTGGTTGTTCCGTTGTGGGTCGCATTTTCCTGGCATCGTTTGGGCGCACTCATTCCCTTGGAAGGCAAGGTCAATGCTAATCGCTTCTTAATGGTACTGAGTGATCATCTTCACCTCATGTTGCAGCATTTCTTTCCTGCCGGTGGGGTAGCGTCTTCCAGGATGACAATTCCCCCATTCACAGAGCACGTGTGGTCGCCCAATGGTTTGATGAGCATGACACTGATGTTATCCATATGTCATGGCCAGTCACCAGATGTGAACCCAATTGAGCATTTATGGGATATTCTGGAAAGACGCCCGAGACAGCATTTTCCACCTCCATCAACCAGGTGTGAGATGATTGACTTTTTTGTGGAAGAATGATGCTGCATCCCTCCTGCAGAATTCCACAGGCTGGTGGACTCTATGCCACTGCGCATATAGGCCGTACTATCCGCATGTGGTGGTCCACCGCCCTATTAAGTGACTTTATATTGGTGTTTCTATTTTTTTTTTTGTCCACTACCTGTATGTGCTCTGTGCGCTGCCATTGCTGGTAGTGTCAGGTGAGCTCTTCAGTGTGTTGATCTGTAATTAAAGCATGTTCGCTTGCGGGGCATATCTCCTGCCTGTCACTCAGCAAAACAATAATTGTGTGATATAGTAATTGTAACAGCTGTGTATAATGGTATTTAAAACAAGATTTATTCATCCAACTTTTTACATATCTGCTCTTACTCAGGTCCCACCGCAGTCAGATATGCGACAGATTACTATATTTAGAATATGAAGCTTGCTTCAAAAATGATCCATAATCCCCCCCACTGCTGTGTGTGTCATTTACACATAGAGCCTTCATGTATTCATGAATGTGTCCAATTTAAATTCTACTGACCTTATTGCTGCAGTGAGTTTCCATTGGTCTGTTTTCATTCAGGAATATTCTTGTATAGTGTTGAGGCAGTGAGAAAGTGAGTAAAATGTTGGACGTCACCCAAAGAGCAACAGGAAATTCTTAGCCAATCAATTTCTGCCTCTCTCTTGTTGTAGAACCAAGGTACATATCAATCAAATGTAGTTTTAGCATTACAGTGAAAGTACTGTAGAACAGTAAAACAGACCGCAGATGGAAACAAGAGAAAGTAATTAGTTTATTATTAGCTGGTTGTAGAGGCTGAACTACAGCCTTTACAACCCTATTAACAGATTGTCGCATGTCTGATGTAAGATACGAAGACTGCTCGTGCCACCTGAAGTTAATAAACAACGTGTTCACCCACTTCGCCTCAGAACAGGTGTACAAACCAGCATGCAGAAGAAGCAGATCTCAGAACAGCTGTACAAACCAGCAGGCAGAAGAAGCAGATCTCAGAACAGCTGTACAAACCAACAGACAGAAAAGGCAGATCAGAGTGACCTCCAGATTTTGACTGAGGAGGGAGAAAAATTGTATGCAAAAAGAAAATGCTGCAATGATGAAATCCATCAAATTGTAATGAATTGTAGCACCCCACTGTACATATAGGGCTATATATGTTATCTCTGGGTTTTGGTGCAGGGTTAGTCTTGCACCCAGCTCTGGGGTTTAAAACTATACTATAGCTGCATAAACCACTCCAAATACACCTGTCCAATCCAGCCTCTCTACAAACCAGCTTTCTGTATAATTCAATGTTTATTTTTGGGCCAAGATTACCTATAACACCTGCTGGGTTGGAGACTCCTAATGTACAGAGAAATCCTTACGTACATAATGGTAACTTAAAAGGTTATACCTGGACATTACTGCCACTGCATGTACTGTAACTGTAAGGTACAGTATTACAATAGGTACAGTAAGACCTCTTTAAAGCAGCATACTTTATAATCCATCACAATTTTCCTGTCCCAAGAAATGCTGGATTAGTCAGGTTTTGTGTAACCTGCTGTTCTCAGGTGAGGCTTTATTTTATGATCAGAACAACCAGTTCAGACCAATGTTAGCACCTGATTGACCAAATTCCTGGCACCTGGTCATTTCCGTAATATGCCTAAACAAGGTAAGTTCTGAAACCCAGGACTGAGTGCAGTAGTGTGACTTCTTTGTTCTTGTGGGTTTATCACCAGAATGCCTCTAAAAATGTCAGCCTTATTATGCACGGTACTTTATTCCTTAAACAACAATGGGCTAGAGTCTGAAAGCTGTTTACTTCAGATTAGCATTTTTTCTGAATGGGGGGTGGGGGGGGATGACTCGCACACATTAAATGTCTAAAACGAATAACAACATAATAATAATCCTAGTTGTTTATTTCTGATTTGTTAACTTTATTGGGTGTGTTTCTCCTTTCTGAAAAATTGGTGCTAATGATGAATTGGAGTAAAAAGCTTTGAGAATCGAACCCAATATTTTGGTTTTAACTACTTTACCCATATATACTTCACCTCCTGTTTTTGCAATGATGTAATTGCCCGCTTTAACAAGGTAACAGGTTGGTGTTGTAACAGAGCTGTGTTAGACACAATTCTACAACTGTGGGGCTATCCAGGCTGAAAATAAACAGGCGCCAGTGTTACCCAATGTCTTTTTCCCATTAGTAGATGGGAGTAAAAAATAAAGACTTACGGTACTTCCAGTACTACACATTTACCAGTGAATGGGTCATTTAACTTGACCAGACCCTTTGACCTGTATTCAACAGCCAGGGCATTGGGTTCAACGCCTCAACACCACCTTCTTTGAAAGACTGCCCATAATTAAATGATTATAATTATTATGCATTTTATTTTGTGTAGTTGGTAAGATTGTATTTTTTTTTTTGTTTGAATATCCTTTCAAATTTTAAAATTGAAAATACTGCTTCATTTTGAATAAGTTGGAAAATGGAAGTACGATTGTGTACCATATTACAATAAAGTAAATAAATGAGTAAAATGCTCAACAATAACAAACCCAGTACCTCTTCTAATTACCTGTTGAAGAAAGGTGAGAAATTCTCTTGCACAGTATAATGTGTGTAGTTATTTATATCAGAAATCATTTAGACATTGGTTTCCTTTGCATGTGATCATGGCCAGTTTTGCCACTGAATACATTTCCAGCTGTGTTTGTTTGAATGTTCAAATACTTGTCCCAGTGGTAATTGTTACGAGTGTTATTTCCCTGGAATGTCAAGCTGACCTGCAACATCTGTGGGGTCTTGCTTGTGCTTGCTTTACAGCTGTAGCGAGGTCAGGTGGCTTGTCTGTGTTTAAATGGTACCTCAGACCAGGTCTTAGTTGTTGAACTCCACATTCCTGTGCTTTTGTTCCTCACTGATTAACCACACAGTAGCCCTATTACTGACCAGCGGAGCCTGATGCTGCACTTTCTGTTGCTGGGATAGGAACAGGGCAAAGATCTCTCTTGAACCGGTGTACTGTGGTAGGGTTGCAACATCATTTATTTATTGTACTGAAAAGTTGTTATTGATTGTCGTGTTGCTGACAGTGTTCTAAAGGTAATCAGGATAAGCACCACTGCTGCCAAGATGTTTGGTTCCACTTCCTGTAGAGAATTGGGGTGGTAGGGTGGGGATGAGTGGGGGCTAAGTGCCATGTAATTAAACTAGACATCAGAAATCAAAGTGTTTATTAATAAATTCGTACGGCATCAGGATTTTTTTAATCTGCCCTCTATTATTGTGGTAGAGATACAGTGGTATGGCTTTCATTTTAAAACGCCAACATGAGAATGAGAGAGAGAGCACAACGAATAAGGGAGAACATTGCGGTTCAGAGGAGCTAATACATTTGAGTGTTATTGTCATCCAGGCTGTAGTAGCAGTAATAGTAGAAGACACAATCTTCTGATCACCACTAATCTGAGTATGGTTTGCTGCTTGCATTAGGCCTTATGATGTAGTTCATTTGATGACTCTCATTTGAAATCAGCACAGTGCTCTGTGTTGCTGATTATTAGCAATTAGCAGCATAGCTCAGAATGTTCTATTAGAACTTCGATACACTGTAGAATGGGGAGGGGGAAGTCTGTTAAAGATACAGGTAGATATTGTATCCTGTAGTATTTGTATGGTGACTTTGTAACATCTGCCTTAACACTGTCAATGTAGGCGAAAATTGTGTGTCATTAGTAATTTGTCTTAGATAAGAAAGTACCTTAAAACCAAGTATCATTTTTTCCTCTGTTATTTTGAATACTGGTTCACCCTGGTGGACACCGTGCATTGAAGCTGTTCTTTGGTTGCTCAGTTCCCTAGTTGTCGCATGATATGATTCAGTCCTATTTAATTTGCGTCGCCCTCCCACCACCTGTCATGTTGCCTGTGATGTGAAAGATACTTATAAAAAATATATGTTCTTTAATTAATTTTGTCGCATCGCGTCTGATGTGTAGGAGCCTGGTATAATGAATACATGCACTCCTTAACTCGTTTAATTTTTGTCCTTTAACAAAATAGTCCTTCATTAAATGATCGTCTTATGGCTTCATACAAGTATCCCACCAGGATGCATATCATATCATATTGTGATATTAGGGTATAGTTACACCAGTACTAAACATACATACCTGCGGTAGCACTGCACTTTTATGAATGATCGTGTAATGGCCAACAAGTCTGGCATTTGATGTCACATTTCGATTAGTCCCCCATCTGTCACACATCTGACAACCAGCTTTATGACGCATACAACATTTGTCACTTAGTGTGACCCCATCTTAACCCACACCCAGCAGAATTGTTAGCATTGTAGCGGCGAGAACGCCTGTGAGCAAGCTTGGGACTTCCATTTCAACACTGCAGACGCCCAGCGCCTTGCTTCTCAGAGGGCTCATGCAATGAATTTGTTTTGCTGTATTTCCACTGCCCAACACTGTGCCTGATGCATGCGCAGCACATTTTTGTTAAGAATCATTCTATTATAAAGATGGCTTATTCTTTCTGTATAATTACAGGTTTTTGTTTCAAACTGGCCTCTTCAAGTGTAAAAGCAATTTGTTTGCAATGTGTGGTTGTTTTAAAGCAAAAATCATATCAGAGCAGAAGGTACTGCAGAAATGGAAATAAGACACACCTGAGTTTGATACCTATACACTGTGGCTAATCAAGCTTATATTAAAAGCTGGAGTGGGTGAAACTGCTGTGCAATAGGAGTCTTATTTCCATCCCTGAGGAAGAGTCTTTGCAATCTTATCTAGCTGGATTTGTTTATGTGGCTTTTATTTTTTATTTTAATTGTTCTCCTTTTTCTCTCTCTCTCCCTCTCTTTCATTGCAGTGGATACGCTTTGAGATTTTGAGATAATGGATTACTTATGAACTGGTCTTCAACGTTCAGCTGCATCTGCCCTGCTCAATACACACACACACTCATTTAAAAATCAACTTAGTCAGATTTTTTTTTTTTTTTACGATATAAATTCGCAGCACAGTATTTATTCTTTTTGTACAGTAAAACAACCACTTTGGCAAACTTTTTACCTTGTCTGACACCAAACCAAAACAGCCAATGTCATTTTATAAAACCAAAAAAAGATTGTTACAGTTTATCAATTGACTTGTATAAAATATGAAACATTACAATATAACTGTGATTTAAATTAAAGTAAAAACACACAAATTTTTTTGAAAAAAAAAAAAAAAGCAAACAATTTGGATTTCTTTATAAAAAAATAAAAATAAATTTAAAAAAATAAACAAAAAATAAATCTTCCCTACTTTAATAAGTATGTACGGCAGCGGCCGGTCAGTGGGTAAGATGGACGGGGGCGGGAACAATCAGAGCCCTGGCCGCTCCCCCAGGCTGCCGCGGTCTCCACGATTGGGCCACCGACGGACCAATAGCACGGGCGGGAGCTCGGGGAGTGGTGTGGGCGGAGGGAGCGGGAAGACGTTGTCCATGGAGAACATCCAATCCCTGAACGCCGCATATGCCACCTCAGGCCCCATGTACCTGAGCGACCACGAGAGCGTGGGGTCTGACCAGCCCAAAAGCACCATGACGCTGGGCCGCTCCGGGGGCCGGCTGCCTTACGGGGTGCGCATGACTGCTGTGGGGAGCAGCCCCAACATCACGGCCACCAGCGGCCCTGGAGGACCTGCACACAGCGGGGTAGCCAGCGACACCATCGCCTTTGGGGAACATCACCTGCCGGCCGTCAGCATGGCTTCCACAGTGCCCCACTCCCTGCGCCAGGCCCGGGACAACACCATCATGGACCTGCAGACCCAGCTGAAAGAGGTGCTGAGGGAGAACGAGCTGCTGCGCAAGGACGTAGAGGTGAAGGAGAGCAAGCTCAGCTCCTCTATGAACAGCATCAAGACCTTCTGGAGCCCCGAGCTGAAGAAGGAGCGTGCCCTGCGCAAGGACGAGGTCTCCAAGATTACCATCTGGAAGGAGCAGTTCAGAGTCATGCAGGAGGAAGGCCAGGTAAGACTCTTGAAACGTACATATAGGGCATTATCGGGGATCCGGGCAGTGCCCATTTAGTCCTTTTAATTCTCAGAATCGCCTCTTTTAAGCCAAGAGAACGTGAAGCCACTTTTTCAGGAACAGTGGCTTGAAACTGGTTCTAGGAGACCTAGTTTGAGGCAGCTTTGCTGTATTAAACCTGAAATCTCCCTGGTGTGCCATGCAGTGGCCTGAAATCTAGTCTCCTGAAACTGTGTTCCAAGCCACAAAATGGCTTTGTGTTCTCTCAGCTTTATATGTGTTATATAAGGTTTATGGGTGCCTATTGTATTCAGAGTTAGAATCCCCCTGGACTGCATCTGTCTGTGGCTGTCCTGGGATACATTAAAAGTATTGATAAATTAAACTGATGAAGGCACTAGCTACTAAAGCATTGTAAATGTAACGTTTACGTTGTATTCTAAATATCTTTACATTTCCTTTTGCGGTTTAGAATCTATCAATCCAGAAAAAAATTATTTTATTATTATATTCAAAACTCTTTACGGGGGGGTCTCTAGTGGGGTCCAGAATTGGAATTCTCTATCAATTCTAAGAAGTTTAAATCGAGGAAAGAAAAATATATATATATATATATATATATCTATATATATATATAATATATCTATTTATATAAATATTGTTAACAACAAAAATTTTAAAGGCTAAAATCTCAGATGAGTCTAAATCTCAGATGGCAGACAAACTTTATACAGCCAAGGGCTGTCAGAATGCATCTATAGACCAGACAGTCATGTTAAATTAGATGCATTAGTGCAGAGATTATGTGCAGGGATAGATTGACTGCATCCAAGATATTGGCATAAGTTTTACTAGCACTAAGCTTGCTGCTTAATAAATGCTGGTGGTGTGGATGTCGGGGTGTAGCCAGCAGAGGCAGATGATGCATGCCTGCTTAAGAACAATACAGATCAAAGGTCTAAAACACCAGTTTGCACAAAGGGGCAAGCTTTGTGGTTTCAAATCACTGGTTTAATGAAGTGTTAAAAAAAAAAAAATCTTAATTTAAGACAAACCCATATTATAATGTCTGCTTAAGATTCGAAACAGCATTTTATTTTTACTTATGAATTTTTCTTTTTTTTTTATCATGTCTACTTTTTATTGAAAATGTGTGTGAAAGGCCTTACTGTCTGTGGAAACTATTACTAATCTCAAGAGATTAGTAATGCTCAACAAGAATGCATCGAAGCACGCATCTGGGAGAGGTAACTTTGGGCAATGGAAACGCAGCAATACAGTCAGGTATTTTGTTACTGTTGCTTTTGAAATGCCTCGCCTGTTGTTAATGCGCTCTCATAGGAAAGTATCTGCCATTTGAGGTTTAGCTGGGATCATTAATAACTGAGACACTCACTAGCAATTACTCACTATGTTCACTCACAGTAAAAGCTGGAGTGGCTCAAACTCCAATTGAACTGGAGTCTTATATGGACCTCTGCTGTCAGATCTGCTGTCCTACCATTAGCGACCGAAAGTGATTTGCAATAGGGAGCTTTTATTTGGACCGTTTAATTTTCCAGGTAAATGCCAACTGTGACAGGGTGCTCCTGTCACGTGTGTGGGTAACCACTGATATGCATGACAGAGTCATGGGAGTTGGAGTAGAAACGCCTCTCAGGCACGTAGGATTTATTAACACAAAAGGAAGTAAATAAACGGGTCATGTGACACCACAAAAAGCAAAATAAAAACACAGTACAAAAACTACAAATAAAAGGTGCCACACAGGGCGAGCGCTAGCCTTATTAATTGAGGTGTCCCACTCCAGGAACCGGCTACACTACTTTACCCTCGCTATACGTTACTTGTGATCACTATTCCCTAAACTAACCTACTTTTGAGCCGGTATACATATGACAACTCCTGCTGCTTCATACGGCCTTGGCTGGGCATTGCCTTCACAAGTACTGTTTTGCAGTTTAAGGGTTGAGTAGCTGTTAGTTCTGCAGAGCAGATGCTGTCCTCCTGAGTATAGCAGCTCCCCTCTGTAGAATGGATGTGCAGTCGCCCAGAGCGATCTCCACCAGATGTTTTTATGCTGACGGACACTCCGTCGAGACCCGTCCACCTGCTGATTTTGAGAATCGGCACAGCCAATCACTCGCTGCCCTTCCCCTCAACCAAGTCTAGCAGGCAGCAAGTCTCATTTGAGCGCCCATCTGTGAACCATAATTTAATCACACACAACTCCAAAAAGCACACAAAACAAACCAGTTTCCCCATAGTAATTACCGACACAAATTTCCCCATGTGCAGGGCAATTGCCCTGCCACATCAACTCTTCCCTTTTAAAGAAGTGATGCACAAGGAACGGAACACGTTCACCTCTTTGCTAAACTCCATCCATTCTCATTATTAATCAGCCATTAATGTAGCAAGGAGCTGGTAATAGTTCAAAGCCAACATAATTTACTGCGCTCCTTAAATTCAGAGACAATCTGAGCCTCCAAACTGTCGCCTTACATGATGTACCCAGGGAACTGGAAATTCAGCTGAAACCGTCATTTGTGCGTGTTAGATTTACAGAGTGTTCTGTCAGTACAGTTTGGGCCACTAGACACCGGACGCGATGTGACAAGCGAACGTGTCGTACGATGCACTGCACCAAGACAAAAAAAAATAAAACATGGCTTTTTTGATACAAGCCATTCATGCAGCCTGCGATGCAACACTGAAGTGATGCAAAAAAAATAGGATTTCTGTCTTTTTGTTGTGCTGCAACTAGGATGCTGACCAATGAGGAACAGCTTCCCTTGCGCACCTTCAGTAAACAATGGCCAAAGAAAAGATAGTTCTTAGAGTATCAAAATACCTGGAGCTGTACAATAAAGGACACCAAAATTATAAAGACACAGCAATGAGGGAGTACATCTGTCTGGCAGTCCATTACCAGGAACTGGATATAGCTGGTGTGTATGATTTGTTTACTTTTACTGAAATAAGTATTCTGAAAAGCTGTTCATATTATTTATTTATTAGCAGGTGCCGTTACCCAGGACGACAGTAAAATAGGGAGCTGATAAGTGCAAGTTAAAGTGCATTAAAGGCTATATTGTCCAGAATGAAAGAGTTGAGTTTTATAGGTGTTGTCTGAAGAGGTGTGTCTTCATGATGCGCCGGAAGGTGGCCAGGGACTCGGCAGTCCTGACATCCGTAGGAAGGTCGTTCCTACACTGCGGGGGTGAGGGTTTAGAAGGAGTGAGCTCTGGAGGCAGGGGAGCGTAGAGGAGGTAAAGCCAATCTTCTACTGCAGGCGGAGCGGAATGGAATGGAGAGATCGGGTGGTGGTGTAGGGAGAGATGAGGGTCTGGAGGTAGCTGGGTACAGTCTGACCAAGGCATCGGTAGGTGAGCACAAGAGTCTTGAACTGGATGCGAGCGGTGATCGGGAGCCAGTGGAGTGAGAGGAGCAGTGGAGTAGCGTGGGGGAACCAATGCAGAGTGAACACCAGGCGAGCAGCTGAGTTCTGGATTAGCTAGAGTGGATGGGTGGGGGACACAGGGAGGCCAGGAGGGAGTTGCAGTAATCTAGACGGGAGAGTACTAGGGCCTGAACGAGGAGTTGTGTGGAGTAGTTGGTGAGGAAGTGTCAGATTCTTGGTATGTTGCTCAGGACGAATTGGCAGGTGTGTGCTAGAGTGGAGATGTGCTGGGAGTAGGAGAGGCAGGGGTCCAGGGTTACTCCAAGGTTCTTGGCTGATGAGGAGGGAGAGAGTGTGGTAGATTCCAGAGAAATGTTGATAGAGAGATCAGAGGATGGGGAAGATGAAGAAAGAGGCAAAGTTGTCAGAGGAGATAGAGGAGGGAAGAAAGGCTAGAGAATAGTTTCCGGGGCTTGATAGTGGAGGATTGGATAATAGATTAGGAATAGGAGTGTTTAGCAGAGGAGAGAGAGGAGGAGAGGAGGAGGAGAGAGAGGAGGAGGAAAGGAGGGAGCGGTAGAGGTCTAGGGCAGCAGGGTTTAGTTCTCTTCCATATCTTTTCAGCAGAGTGCAGTTTGGTTCTTGCTGAGCAGAGCACAGAGGAGAGCCAGGGTTGAGTTGGGGAGGGGAGGGGCAGGCTGGTCGGGAGGTGAGATGACAGAGGTGGTCGAGGTAGGAGGTGATGGAGGAGAGGGTGGAGGCAGTACAGTCTACAGAGAGTTGGGAGGAGGAGTCGATAGGAGGGAGATGAGAGATAGCGGTGGAAGCAAGGACAGAAGGGGATAAAAAGCTATTCTGAGAACAACAGAATTAATATGGAAATCTAAAGAAACCTCAGGGTCCAGAGTAACATCCTGGTTCTGCGTTCTAGCTCTGACTGGCCATAAAGCATTTCCTTTGGCTTTATTGCATGAACACCGCTCTGTGACTGTGGTGAGAGACAGGCTTTGTAATAGTTAGTTTCTCTTTCTTGTTTGCAGTTTGCTCTTTCCTGTTTTCAGTTGGGGGTCTCTATTCAGAACAGTTTGAGAACCTCTGCCATAGGTGATTGAACTGTTTAGAAGCCTTTAATATAAAAGAGATAGGAGACTTTTTGGCATATTGAACTCGGCATGGGGAATAGCCCAGTTTGCCTCTGTAATAAGATGCAGTGCCAAATATTGATCGAGCCCAATAGATTCTCGCTAAAATCCCATCAAACTAGGGGTTCAAACGTTAAAATGAAAACATTTTGAAAAGACGCTGTGTAAGGGGGGTAGTATGCGTCCCCCTCTGTGCGGTCTCAACAGCAGGAGAAAACTGGAAGTCGGACATCTTGGGGGAAGTGCGTTGCCTGCAAGGGCTCTGAGCATTTTAAAATGAATAGCTTTCTATAATTTACCTCATATATGTCTATAAATACGTCTTTTACATCAGCTTTTCTACTCTTCTTTAAATGCAGTTGATACCTGTTAATTTGTGTATCTCAATGCGAGAAATGCGTTAATAGTCAAATAGGTTTAATTTATAATTTATTTTTTCTGTGAAACGACTAAATGGGCTTTTAAATCCTAAGTCTTACTTTTTCATTTAAATTTTGAAATATTGTATAGATTGGGAGCTCATGTAGTTTTATGAATCAATGTTCAAAGCCAGACACTAAAGTACAGAACAAACTTCAGTCTTTAATATGAGACGTGATTCAACTTTAAAAGATGATATTGTTTAAAGTCGACACTCACATTTAAAATATGACTGCAAAGTAGGAATAAATACAATAAAAATTGCATAATTGCGCATGTTAGGAATTTGCTTTGGTACATTTTTATGCAGTGCCAGTGTTTAAATGTTGAAACCATATCTACATACACAAACACTCTTTATATTACATTCTGATGTATACTGACAGCCTGTGACAAGGTACACCCCACCCATGTGTGTATTATATTACTGGTTGTATTAATTTAAAATGTAGTGTTCACTTTCAAAAACAGGGCTTTTTTTTTATTATTGTTTACGGCCTGGATGGGGTTAAAATGGCTAATCCAGATAAAATTGTGAGAATGTGTGGTCAGCAGCGAGTGATTATTGACAAACTGGCTGCTGACCACAAGAAACCCTGTGCAGAACTACGAGAAACCCTGTGCAGAACTACGAGAAACCCTGTGCAGAACTACGAGAAACCCTGTGCAGAACTACGAGAAACCCTGTGCAGAATTTGACAAAGGGATAAACTAGATAATTAGCAGCCAGTTAATCCCTCTGCCACAATATTAAAAACCTGCAGCTTTGGCTGAATAGGTTGGGCTCTCCAGAGGAGGAGAGAGACAAGAACAGATACTAAAAGTAAACAATTGCTACTCGTGTTGGCTTTAAACCAGCATGATAGTTGTTTGATTTAGTGCTCACTTTGTTTTGTGTTTTGTCTGCTTGTTTTTGTCAGCTAGCTGTTTTGTTTTGTAAAGTGTTTCTGTTTTGTTAAATCTTTTTATTTATAATTAAAATGTGCCGTAGTGCTTTCATGCCCTGCAGTATTGTCTCTGTGTGTGCTATTCTCTTCCTGGCCTGGCGTCCCCACCAGCCAGCCTATTCACACAGCCTGGTTACAATTTTCTAAGCAAAGAAACCCTAAAAAAGCAAATAACATTTTAGCATCACAAGAACTTAACTACAAATTTTAAAATAAAACACGTACACACACCAAAGTATATATTGAAATGTTTATATTTAAATGTCCTCTTCAATCAAACAATGGTTTTAAGTTGTCAGTGGAGATAGAACTATAGACACATTCAGCACATTTTAACATAGTGTAATGTTTTTAGAATAGTTGTTGGTTTTATTTTATTATGATTATTTTTTTTTTAAAGTAACTTTGGCCAAAATGATGTGGTTATAATATACAGAACAATTTCAAGTGAAAAAAGCCTTCCGCCTCTGGAAAGATTAGGGAATGGGGTCCATGAGTAGGGAATGGGGTAATCTCAACTTTTTATCTCCTTTTGAAAGTTTTGTATGAACAGCATTGTTGTTAGTGTTTTACTGGTCAGCACAGTATTGGGATAATCTTACATCGATTTCAAAACTACAGCATTCACGATTCACAGGGACTGTCCTCATAGTGGATAACGTGATTTCGCCCTGTTTGGCCCAATCTATAGCAAATGTTGTTATGGATGTTTTCCTTTCGCTACCATCAGTAGCTCCATCCACAGTAATTTCTGAATGTTCTCCTTTCAAATGGTGAAGCATTGAACTTGTGTTTTTGTGGTACGCCAATTTTGTTTGGCATAATTGTTTACGTATCACGGTTTTCTCGACCGCTTCCTCAAAAAACATCCAAACGTGGCTTTCCTTCGTTCCTTTATTTAGAGATGCCATTTTATTAAAATATATAACAATTGCCAGAAAAAACGCTTGTCATTAACCCCCTTACAGTATGAACACAGAGTGCACCAATGACGTGCCAGATCAACCGAAAATAAAACTGATCCAGTGTCAATCTTTCTGTTGCACCAATTAGAAAAACTACTTGAAGGCAACTGCCAAACCCCTTCCTTTTTCTAATATAGGCCCTTAGTCAGGCACCACAAAAGTTGGATATGCAATGTATATGATGAATAATTACTGAAATGAATACATTAAAAATTTGGGGCTTGGTGAAATTTGTCACGTGACCGGTTATACGTCTAGCTTATTATTCAACATTTAACCACTTCTTTGGAGTTTATACGTTTTAAAATGGTTGAATTCCCATCCCTAACATGTGGGCCTACATAGTATTCATTACTCACGGGGGGGGGGGGGGGTGAGGCAGTAAGTATGTGGCAGTTTTCAACTACATTTCCATATTAAATGTTGTATATCCTTTTTGGCTGTCACTTTTTTATAGGCAAAATTTCCATTGTATAGAACCTCCTTAATAATATTGACTACTGTTAAATAATTCAGTGTTCAAAGACTTTGAGTGCTGAAGATTTACAGCATAATTAAGTATGTAAATAAATAAATAAAAGTCAGTGTTTCCTCTGAGCTTTAACCACCATTAGTCCAGTGTTAAGTCCTGGGAAGCAGAAAGTGAGAAGCACAGACGCCATTCCAGCATTTGATTGGTGGGTTTTTGGAGTTGCCATTGGTAGGATTCTTTCAGTTCCACTACATAATTGATATACCTTTAAACCCAACTGTATCCATGGACATCATTACAGGTTCTTGCTTTTGAATCGGCTTTTGTAAAGTGTTCTGGGATGCTATATATACGTGTAATAGTATGGTATAGTTTATGAAAACCTACCTTTTACACTGTACAGAATACTTATTGCCACTGAAAACTAACTGAACAATAGAGAACATTTGCTTATCTGCTGTATATCTCAGCGTGTTATACAATGGTGTAAATGTAATATTAATCCTTGCTTTTGAGTTTCAAAGTTATCCTCTTCTTTTGATTTGTTGTATATGATACTTAATGCAAGAGTTACTTTTTCATTCTTTACCAAATCACTATTTGTGCTGTAAAAATCAGAGGTTGACTTAGAAGATATTTCCTCAACTGCAAGATGAATCCCTGGCCTGCAGACTTGCCAGAAATGCTAGATGACAGATTGTTAGGAAATTTATTTTTATTTAGCCAATTTAGAAAACAACAGATTTGATTTTCTTGTTTATGTCCCTCCCCCCTCATTCATGAAGATTGCAAAGTCAGACATGCTTTGTCTGTTAAAACTGCAGTGTCCCATAATCTTGTTTAATTTTAAACTAAAATATGTTTGCCATTTTGCATGTGTTCTTCTACATTCTAGTCTTCTTTACAGCCTTCTTTACATTCCCCAAAAGTAGTTGTAGCTGCACCGGACACCAGCTTTATTGTCCTTGAAAGCTGCCTGGCTCAACTGTACAGTACTTCACTGTCAGCCATCTAGGTATGCTTCTTCTGTGCTTGCAATAGGATGTTCATTTAAAATAGTATTTGGTAATACTGTATACTACTGTGTGATTCATATCTGTTGGAAGCTTTACTTTCAGGTTAACTTGCACCTCTTTGGCCATTTCTCCTAGTGTAAAATTGACCCCCAACCCTTCAAAGACTTTCTTGGTATTAACCAACCAGCTGCTTCCCCTATTGACTGACACACTTTGCAGCCAGTAACATGCCTTGACCCCAATGCTGAGGTGAAATGATCTGGGAAGTAAAACTGTAACAACTGAGAACTTTCACTAACCTGCTAAAATTAGCACATTGTATTTCAAATAATAAATACATGAAAATACATAATTGCACTAGCTACACATTAAATACTAATTAACCCTACAACTGTAAATAAACAAATTGAATGTTGTGGTAGGGTTAGGTAACTGGTATTTCAAGGGGAATAGTAGACGCTATAGAAAGTACATATTATTAATAATAAAGCCTACTAAAATCAGCTAATTTTGCTGAGTGAAGTGATATTAAAATAATTCGCTGTACACCCATTATATGCCTATATATTTTGGGATCTGCTACAAGAATTTCTATACTTTCAATGTTTAAGTAAATTTACTTTTAATCATTGTGAGGGTATGCATTTCATCCACATACATTTTGTACACATGCATCTTCATTTAATGATATCGTAAAAAAAAAAAAAAAAAAAAAAAAAAACATGCAACCAGGTGGTTTTAAAAAAAAATCCCAATATGTTAAAGTTTAAAGGATTTAAATGTGCTTAGTTCAAAAGTTGAAACTTCTGGGAAATGAAGCAGAACTATCTGCAATTTCACGTGGGCTAATCCTCTAGGCAGTAACATTGTGTGAGGGTTAAAGCAGCCTTCTGTGTGCCTGAAGCCTGGCTTGCTGCTGCTTTCAGAAGGAGCTGGAATCTGTGCTCCTGCCGGGGGCGGGGGGCACTGAAAATAGACTGGGAGTGATGGAGCTTGTTCTAGAAACGATAACACATTCCTGGCTTCTGGAGCAAAAACTGGTCAATCAACCTTTTGAGAAACCTGAGGGAGAGGAATTAAAAAGGAGAAGCTAAATAGGTCTATTCATTCTGCAAACATGACCCTGCAAACCAGGGCTTGCAATAACTTGCATAGATCATCTTTTTATTTTTTTATTTTTTTTAAAGTTTACTGTCATTTATATAAAATGTTTGGGAGGTACGGGGTGGTATGACCTGGCTGCTCAAGACCATTTCAGGCAGAGGCATTAAAGCAATACTCAAAGAAAGCAGTTTCTGCTCATTTTTATTATTGTAGATTTTCTAAGCATCTGACACAGAATTAAATACCTGCAATTCAGATGTGTTTGGTATGCAATCCCCATACCAGTCTGCCATCCTAAATTCCACTCTGGAATTCCTAATAGTTTAATAGTCCTCGCCATGTGCTGAATAAGATTTTATTCATTAAGAAGCTTTAGAAATAATTTTTTTAAGATGTATTTCAGCAACGTCTGCTTAAATAAATACCTCTTTATTTATCAGGGTGGGTGGGGGTGGGGGGTTGCATTTCTTGTCATTCCCCACAATGTGTATAAGCTCCACTGGGATCTGCACAGGATTTGCACTGCACACCTCGTTGTCCTGCTTTAGAGAGCAGCCACAGCTACTTACACCAGCTGCATAATCCTAATTGGAACAGCATAATTGTCTGTGAAACTGATAAGCATATTCGCTCACTCCTACACAAAAAGTAGCTTTGTGCAGAGCTTTTCATTTATATCCTTTTCTGTAGCTGTTTTTTATTTATTTTAAAATATTTTTTTAAAGCTGCAGTGTCCCTGTGTCAGAGAGCGAATTAATCCAAGTCAGCAATCTCCCTCCTGACCTGTGTGGCACGGTATAACAGGAACAGTGTGCCCAGGACTGGATGGTTTGATAGTTCATTCCAGGGTCAGTCGGAAGTCTGCCAATACTAGAAGTCAGTGCCTTACTGCGGTAGGCTATGTGTCTGTCATGGATTGGAGGAGACGTGTTTGCAGTCCCTCAGGGGGCGGGACTGAAGATATATCAAAGAATGTGGCCGAGCGATCTGTTCCTTTGTTATGGTTAAGAAAGGACCTGTAAAGGAGTACAGAGAGAATAGAACCGTGAGTGTTTTGTGTTCTTTTGTATTGTCTAATAACTGTTACGTTTGTCATTTGTAGATGGCTAACTAATTTGGGAGCTGTCTCTAAAAGCCAGCACCCACCCCGGACCACTCTACACCATTGACTGTATTGAATCACCACTTGCACAAGGAGCACCCACTGTTGGACTTGTGATGCGTGTGTATAAAGTGTGTGTGAACAGCATTATTTTTTCAGGACTGTGCAGTACACATTGTTGTGTAGATTCAGGTACTATTATTTAAGGTTGCCAAACCAGCAACCTCACTGATTTTAACTGTGATTTGACAGTGAACTGTATTAGTGTCTATAATTCCTGAGCACCTCATCACCAGTATGCACTGCAAACCACTTTGCCACAGTCCCACAATCCTGCAATCCTATTTAGTTGTGTTCCATAAACTACATTGTTTGGTGGGGTGTTTTTTTTTTTTTTTTTTTTTTTTTTTTTTAACTGCCTTCTTCCATTGTGTAGCAAACTGTTTTTTGTGTGTGTGTTTTATTTGTTTGTTTGTTTTAGTCTGGTTCAATTTAAAATCCACAATAAGCTGGTAAGCTAACCTCAGAAGCATCACAGGAATAGCTGACAGAAAGTGGAAGGTGTTTGACTCAGTCGTCCTCTGATTCAGTGTTTAGCCAGCGCTGCTCAAACAGACCCTTGTTTGCACAATTAGAATCCTTTGGCTGTGATTCCTGATGATCTGCTCAGTAAACTCCTCCTGAAGCATGTGGTTTATGGAGGCAGACCAAGGATAAATAATACATTGAGAGGCCAGGTTAGATGGGCCTGAGTAATCGTGGCTTGCAACTACAGCATAGTGATATAGCAGTGGGCTGATGGTAGCAGCAGATGGTGACAACCACAGGGAGTGCACAGGTGTGTTTGTGTGCGTAGATGCATGTCTGTGATAACACTGGATGCACAGGGACTTGACGTCAGTGTAATACATAGTCTTCGCTTAAGCAGAACCCTTTGGGTAAAAAGCAGCTTATCATCAACATATAACATTGACACATAGCTATATTTTTAACCTGTGTTTTGACTCGAATTGGTGTGAAATCTCACAAGATGTGCATGTGAAGTCCCACAAGATGCACTCCCTGTAGTGGATGACTTGAAAACATTTCTCATAAGGGATCATCCCAAACCCTGCCTGCCCAGAAAAAGGCAGTGTGTTTTTCAGAAAGACGATTGCTTGCTTTTTATTTATTTATTTTTGGACATTACACACTTCTGACGACTTGTGTTTCTAGCAATTTGTTTGTAACAAGACTTCCCGGGATGGGTACACAAGGAAACGCTATATGTCTCTTTTGTGCAGTTGCAGCACTGATTGGTCCAGGCAAGAATCGGTGGCTAAAAATCTTAGAGTAAGTAGTAACTAACTAACTAAATATCTATCTATCTTTTTATCTATCTATCTATACGCAACCTTGCCATATTGAGATATAATTTTTCTCTGTAACTGGTTCTGAGCTGCTTTGAGCTTGTCTGGAGAATCCTAAGTGCCGGGCACTGAGCATCCATCCTCATTCCCTTCAAATCATATGACAGTGTGACACTTCAACTCTGGTAGCCACACCTCTCTACAAATATATAGACAGAGAGTATGGTAGGTGGAGGGGTCTGAGAGCTCAAAGGTTATATTGTTCTATTTAATAGAATTAGCATTTAGGATTCTCCAGACAATTCTGAAAGCCGTCAAGACAGATTTTGAAGAAAAATGGAATATAGAAGCAGCAGGACCCAGAACCACTCAGTATGATTTAAAACATCATAAAATGGATTACATTTAAACCTTTAAATGTTAATGGCTAGTTTCACTGACCTACATTATTACCAATATTGGACTAATTAATGTTATTTTAGGTAAAGTAATCCAAGACTAGTGCTAATCGGGGTCTGTGAAACAAGCCGAATAGTGTATAGATCCATCGTTAATCGTCAGATATAAACACTGGGATCTTTGTGTGGCTACGTTAATGCTGGACTAGTATTTTCTAAAATGAAACTGCCAGAAATGTGCAGCTAGAAGACCCTTGAGCCCATCCCTCCTAGATAAGCTCTCAATCACACTGCTAACTATAACTGCCATTAGCTTGATTTGCATGGGCAAATCTGTGTGGTGAACAGCTGAATAAACATTGTAACCTACCAGAGGGGATGTAAATACTCTGTACCTGTTAATGGAAAGGGAAAGATGAGCAAACTCACTGTAAAGACTGCAGCCTCAGGAAAAGTATTGAGGTGTACTTCTTGGATCACGCTTAACTGCCTCGTTGTGAGAGCCCTTCATACACTAGCTCCCTGCGAATTAGTATAGTTTAGCTTTTTGCTAATGCAGTGTGAACTTCATGACTTAGTAAATCTAGAGGCTAAATGACAGTGTTGTATACACAGTTTGTTTCACTTCATTTTAGGAGCAAGTGGCTTCAGATTGAATGCAACTGTTTCTTTACAATTGTATGATGATTGTAATAATTGAGTTGTTCTTATTGCAATTACTCATGTACTGCTTGGTCAGTCTGTGTTAATTAAGGAGCTTTCAGTTCAGGAGCGGCTCCTCAATTCATACAGTAGTTGTATGCAATAGTAACATAGGTTAAAAAATATCTAGTGATCTGCCACTTTGCTAGCAATACACTGCTGTGGGGTTGACGCTAATATAAATACACTTTGGTGGACAGTTGTAAAATAAAAAATAAATAAAATAAATACAAATAAATAAGAGACTCATTTGAAGCTACTTGCTCTTTTAAGTAATTAAAAAATAAAATCCTGATTTATTACAGGTAATTGTTCCCCTTGTTTGAAACTGTTTCTGAAGTGCTGTGATTGTAACACTGCTTGTTTGACACTTCACTTCTGCACCTTCTGTTAAAGCCATTTTCAAGATGTGAGACCTCCCACTGATGTCTCCAGTGAGTTGTTGCCTTCATGTGCAGTCCTGTGTTTGCAGACTGCAGGGTGCGCAGTGCATGCCGGCTGGTAAGAGTATATGTTATATTGGACTCCATGACTCCAGTCCTGCCCAGCTTGAGACATGGAAAGAATTTCACAGCTAAGAGACTGAGCTGCACAGACCAGTCTGCTGGGAGGTTACTGGGACCTGGGCCTAGTCTGTTCATACATTTTATTTTCAATTGACACAGCTCTGTGAACAGTGTGGAGAGTCATAGCCATATTCCGTTCTTTTTTCACCATTACATTTTCACTTTTTCAAACCTGCTTTTGGTAAAACTTGGTAATGATTTTTTTCTAACATAAGTAACTGAGAGTAACTGAGAGTATTACAATGTGTGTGTTTCTGTATATATATATATATATATATAGATATCTATATATATATATATATATATATATATATATATCTATATATTATATAGATATATATATAGATATAGATACATACATACATACATACATACATACACACACACACACACATAGAGGTCTTGAATTTCTCACTGTACTTCAGCCAATGGGGGGGGGGATGCCAAAATTTTAGGGGGGAATGGCAAAAGAAAAGGCACTTGTGCATTAAAAAAAACTATGTATGTTTTACTGCATCATCATTCACACTGGTGTTGCTTTAAAATAAGCTGCTTTCAGGAGACTTAACAGCTGTTCATCACTGTGAGACAGAGCACTCTCCATTACTTTTGCCATTGCCTGACGTGAAGTTTTTGCTGCAGCAGAAGAAAAAGGTGCTTTTCTTTTTAACCAGCGCTCCATTTTTTAATTATTTTTTTTTTAACTCTTTACACTCAGCTCTATTTCAGCCTGCTTTTCACTGTTTTCATTTATTCCACAATAATCATGTTTGGTCACTCTGTCACATGATGAGAGGCTTAACTTCAGGAGATCGTAGTTCCGGCTAGGAGTACTGCATACACACACTGAATATGTCTTTGGAAAGCCCCGATGACCAGGTAGGTGGCTTTTATGTTGCCTGAGTAATTTGTGCGTAACCTTCGGTGCGCTGGCGCCCCAAAATGAATGGGGCTGAGTTTTAAGAGTTAAAGCGAAAGTCACCGCTTGCAAAACAAAACCTAGATAAACTTAATAGCGTCTTTTTTTTTTCAAAAAATAGTTTAATTACTGCAGTGTACTGAGTTTCTATAATCCTTAAAGATAGCGGCCGAGAATCGTGTATGAGAGAATAAAGTCTTGTGGCACTTAAAATATCCAGCACTACTTTTATTTATTTATTTTAACCAGAACTACTCAGAGATTGTTGTAGCGTTTAAGGCATTCTAAATTGGGTGAAAAATACACTAGCTTGGTGTCTTAAAGTAGCTTTGTTGGATTTTCCCGCACTGAAGGTTGCAGATATGCAGGAGCAACTTGGAAAATGCGCGATTCCCGCAATCCCGCGCTGAAATTCAAGCCCTGATATACACCGAACAAAAATAAACACAACATGTAAAATGTTGGTCCCATGTTTCATGAGTTGAAATAAAAGATCACAGAAATTTTCCGTATGCACAAAAAGTTTATTTCTGTCAAATTTTGTGCACAGATTTGTTTACATCCTTGTTAGTGAGCATTTCTCCTTTGCCAAGATAATCTATCCACCTGACAGGTGTGGCATATCAAGAAGCTGATTAAACAGCATGATCATTACACAGGTGCACCTTGTGCTGGGGACAATAAAAGGCCACTGTAAAATGTGCAGTTTTGTCCCACAACACAATGCCACAGATGTCTCAAGTTTTGAGGGAGCTTGCAATTGGCATGCTGACTGCAGGAATGTCCACCAGAATGTTAATTTCTCTACCATAAGCCGCCTCCAACGTCGTTTTAGAGAATTTGGCAGTACGTCCAACCAGCCTTACAACAGCAGACCACGTGTAACCACCCAAGCCTAGGACCTCAACATACGGCTACTTCATTTGCGGGATTGTCTGAGACCAGCCACTCGGACAACTGATGAAACTGTGGGTTTGCACACCCGAAGAATTTCTGCACAAACTGTCAGAAACTGTCTCATGGAAGCTCATCTGCATGCTCATCGTCCTCACCGGGGTCTTGACCTGACTGCAGTTCGGCGTCGTAACCGACTTCAGTGGGCAAATGCTCACCTTCGATGGCCACTGCCACGCTGGAGAAGTGTGCTCTTCACAGATGAGTCCCTGTTTCAACTGTACTGGGCAGATGGCAGACAGCGTGTATGGCGTTGTGTGGGCGAGCGGTTTGCTGATGTCAATGTTGTGAACAGAATGCCCCATGGTGGCGGTGGGGTTATGGTATGGGCAGACATAAGCTACGGACAACAAACACAATTGCATTTTATCGATGGCAATTTGAATGCACAGAGATAACGTGACGAGATCCCGAGGCCCATTGTTGTGCCATTCATCCGCCGCCATCACCTCATGTTTCAGCACGATAATGCACGGCCCCCTGTCGCAAGGATTTGTACACAATTCCTGGAAGCTGAAAATGTCCCAGTTCTTCCATGGCCTGTATACTCACCAGACATGTCACCCATTGAGCATGTTTGGGATGCTCTGGATCGATGTGTACGACAGCGTGTTCCAGCTCCCGCCAATATCCAGCAACTTCGCACAGCCATTGAAGAGGAGTGGGACAACATTCCACAGGCCACAATCAACAGCCTGATCAACTCTATGCGAAGGAGATGCGTCGCGCTGCATGCAATGGTGCTGACACCAGATATTGACTGGTAAAATTTTACTCAGTAAAATCTTTGAAATTGTTGCATGTTGCGATCTATATATATATCTATCTCTCTATCTATCTATCTATATATATATATATATATATATATATATATATATATATATATATATATATATATATATATATATATATATATATATATATATATATATATATATATATTATATATATATATATATATATATATATATAATATAAATGATGTGTGTGTGTGTGTGTGTAATGGTATATATATATATACTCTATGTATATATATATATATATATATATATATAATATATATAATAGTATATCACTATATATATATATATATTAGAAGACCACTGCAAAATTATCAGTTTCTCTGGTTTTACTATTTATAGGTATGTGTTTGGGTAAAATGAACATTTTTGTTTTATTCTATAAACTACTGACAACATTTCTCCCAAATTCCAAATAAAAATATTGTCATTTAGAGCATTTATTTGCATAGAATGACAACTGGTCAAAACAACAAAAAAGATGCAGTGTTGTCAGACCTCGAATAATGCAAAGAAAATAAGTTCATATTCATTTTTAAACAACACAATACTAATGTTTTAACTTAGGAAGAGTTCAGAAATCAATATTTGGTGGAATAACCCTGATTTTCAAGCGCAGCTTTCATGCGTCTTGGCATGCTCTCCACCAGTCTTTCACATTGATGTTGGGTGACTTTATGCCACTCCTGGCGCAAAAATTCAAGCAGCTCGGCTTTGTTTGATGGCTTGTGACCATCCAGCTTCCTCTTGATCACATTCCAGAGGTTTTCAATGGGGTTCAGGTCTGGAGATTGGGCTGGCCATGACAGGGTCTTGATCTGGTAGTCCTCCATCCACACCTTGATTGACCTGGTTGAGTGGCATGGAGCATTGTCCTTCTAGAAAAAACAATCCTCACAGTTGGGGAACATTGTCAGAGCAGAAGGAAGCAAGTTTTCTTCCAGGACAACCTTGTACTTGGCTTGATTCATGCCAAAGCTGCCTATTCCAGCCTTGCTGAAGCACCCCCAGATCATCACCGATCCTCCACCACATTTCACAGTGGGTGCGAGACACTGTGGCTTGTAGGCCTCTCCAGGTCTCCATCTAACCATTAGACGGCCAGGTGTTGGGCAAAGCTGAAAACTGGACTCATCTGGGGGTGCTTCAGCAAGGCTGGAATCGGGCAGATTTGTCTTTGTGAAGGACGCATGAATCAAGCCAAGTACAAGGTTGTCCTGGAAGAAAACTTGCTTCCTTCTGCTCTGACAATGTTCCCCAACTCTGAGGATTGGTTTTTCCAGCAGGACAATGCTCCATGCCACACAGCCAGGTCAATCAAGGTGTGGATGGAGGACCACCAGATCAAGACCCTGTCATGGCCAGCCCAATCTCCAGACCTGAACCCCATTGAAAACCTCTGGAATGTGATCAAGAGGAAGATGGATGGTCACAAGCCATCAAACAAAGCCGAGCTGCTTGAATTTTTGTGCCAGGAGTGGCATAAAGTCACCTACATCACATGAAAGCTGTGATTGAAAATCAGGGTTATTCCACCAAATATTGATTTCTGAACTCTTCCTAAGTTAAAACGTTAGTATTGTGTTGTTTAAAAATGAATATGAACTTATTTTCTTTGCATTATTCGAGGTCTGACAACACTGCATCTTTTTTGTTATTTTGACCAGTTGTCATTTTCTGTAAATAAATGTTCTAAATGACAATATTTTTATTTGGAATTTGGGAGAAATGTTGTCAGTAGTTTATAGAATAAAACAAAAATGTTCATTTTACCCAAACACATACCTATAAATAGTAAAACCAGAGAAACTGATAATTTTGCAGCGGTCTCTTATTTTTTTACAGAGCTGTAAATATATATATATACACACACACAGTACTGTGCAAAAGTTTTAGGCAGGTGTGAAAAAATGCTGTAAAGTAAGAATGCTTTCAAAAATAGACATGTTAATAGTTTATATTTATCAATTAACAAAATGCAAAGTGAGTGAACAGAGGAAAAATCTACATCAAATCAATATTTGGTGTGACCACCCTTTGCCTTCAGAACAGCATCAATTCTTCTAGGTACACCTGCAGACAGTTTTTGATGGAACTCGGCAGGCAGGTTGGCCCAAACATCTTAGAGAACTAACCACAGTTCTTGTGTGGATTTAGGCAGCCTCAGTTGCTTCTCTCTCTTCATGTAATCCCAGACAGACTCAATGATGTTGAGATCAGGGCTCTGTGGGGGCCATACCATCACTTCCAGGACTCCTTGTTCTTCTTTACGCTGAAGATAGTTCTTAATGACTTTCACTGTATGTTTGGGGTCGTTGCCATGCTGCAGAATAAACTTGGGGCCAGTCAGATGCCTCCCTGATGGTATTGCATGATGGATAAGTATCTGCCTGTACTTCTCAGCATTGAGGAGACCATTAATTCTGACCAAATCCCCAACTCCATTTGCAGAAATGCAGCCCCAAACTTGCAAGGAACCTCCAGCATGCTTCACTGTTGCCTGCAGACACTCATTCGTGTACTGCTCTCCAGCCCTTCGGTGAACAAACTGCCTTCTGCTACAGCCAAATATTTCAAATTTTGACTCATCAGTCCAGAGCACCTGCTGCCATTTTTTTGCACCCCAGTTCCTGTGTTTTCGTGCATAGTTGAGTCGCTTGGCCTTGTTTCCAAGTCAGATGTATGGCTTTTTGGCCTCAAGTCTTCCATGAAGGCCACTTCTGACCAGACTTCTCTGGACAGTAGATGGGTGTACCAGGGTCCCACTGTTTTCTGCCAATTCTGAGCTGATGGCATTGCTGGACATCTTCCGATTGCGAAGGGAAGTAAGCATGATGTGTCTTTCATCTGCTGCAGTAAGTTTCCTTGGCCGACCACTGCGTCTACAGTCCTCAACGTTGCCTGTTTCTTTGTGCTTCTTCAAAAGAGTTTGGACAGCACATCTGGAAACGCCTGTCTGCCTTGAAATTTCTGCCTGGGAGAGACCTTGCTGATGCAGTATAACTACCTTGTGTCTTGTTGCTGTGCTCAGTCTTGCCATGGTGTATGACTTTTGACAGCAAACTGTCTTCAGCAACCTCACCTTGTTAGCTGAGTTTGGCTGTTCCTCACCCAGTTTTATTCCTTCTACATAGCTATTTCTGTTTCAGTTAATGATTGTGTTTCAGCCTACATATTGAATTGATGATCATTAGCACATGTTTGGTATAATTGTTTAATCATACACCTGACTATATGCCTACAAAATCCCTGACTTTGTGCAAGTGTACCTAGAAGAATTGATGCTGTTTTGAAGGCAAAGGGTGGATTAAATTAAAGGTAAATATGGATTTGATGTTGATTTTGCTTCTGTTCACTCACTTTGCATTTAGTTATTTGATAAATATAATCTATTAACATGTCTATTTTTGAAAGCATTCTTACTTTACAGCATTTTTTCACACCTGCCTAAAACTTTTGCACAGTACTGTATGTGTATGTATATATGTGTGTATGAGAGAGAGAGAGAGAGAGAGATGTAACAGAATCAAAAGAAACTTATCCCTTTTATATTTGGATAAAATTCACTAGCTGTGATCCCCCCCCCCCCCCCCAGAAAAATGACAAACTATGTTTTAGAGCAGGTGCAGTGACTTTTTATTGTGCTGATTAACAGTTTACATCATGAAGATGCTGCAAAATGATCAGTCGATTTTGGACAGGTTTTGTGACTCTAGGACTCCCAGTTTGTGGCCTATCATTGACAGTGTGTGTCTGGTTATACTGTCTAGCCAGTTTCGAAAGTGCTGCCCTAGTACAGGATTTGCACGAAGGAGCTGCTCTCTTGACAGACGTGGCATATTAGTTTTTTTCTGTAATTTTCGTTATTGCATTTATTCAAGCTTGAAATTCAACAGATGAAATCACTCCATATCCACTGTCCAATCAACTGTCTCACTAATTAGGTGATTAAGTGCATATGCTTCAGTCTTAGTCACTCAAGCATGTCATGGTCAAGGATGAATTATCGAGTGATTAAAAAGAAACCAAAAACATTTTGTCAATTTCCAGCATTTATATACCTTATTTTTTTCGGAAATAAATGTGTTATAATAGTGATAAGTTTCTTTTGATGCTCTGTGTGTGTGTGTGTGTGTGAGAATCTCAGAGTTACGAATGCCTTGGGAGTGGAGGTTGTTCGTAAGTCTGAAATATTCGTAACTGATTTTAGTAAATGTGGACCCTTGCTATCTACATCCTCAAACTGGCTTACATTATCTGTACCTGCTTTGAAATCTGGCTCACCTTTCTCTGAATACGTTTATTGGTCCAGTAATTTTACCTTCTCAGTGCCCAGCACGTCACTTAGAGGAGTGCCTATCTAGTTACATTGCACGCATTGGTTAAGTGATTGCGTACTTCCAGTTGAAAGTGGGATATTCAGTAGAAAGTGGGGATAAGTGTGTGTATATATAGTTATATAGCATATATATATATAATATATATATATTATATATATATATATATATTTACATGTCCATATTTGGCACTGCCCGACACGCCAAGGGTAGTATGTAATATATATATTGATATATATATATATATATATATATATATATATATATATATATATATATACACACACGCCTGATGGGGTGGTGATAACACCTTGTAACAATTTTTTTTTATTTTTTTGGTTCCTGGGTAGTAAGTGTTATTTCCTAATTGCTTATGCCTAAGAAGTAAAGAAAATGGCTATTATTCCCCAGAAACTTTGCTTTTGTGACCAGGACAGTGATATTTTGAAATTTACCTATTTTCCAGAACATTCCAGATAGATTCAGTGCTGAGTAAACTTGGAGTAACTTCTAGAACTTTCTAGAACTTTCCAGTAATATAAATAGTAGTATAAATACAGGGGCCTTAAGCCCACCAGTTCAGTTTAGTTCCAGCTGCCTAAGTGGATACATATCTGCATTTTTCTGAGATGGCATCAAGAGGCTGCAATGGTGGCATTCCTGATGGGTCTCCAAGGCGGTTTTACCAAGTTTCCCTGCTATCTTTGCCTTTGGGACAGCAGGGACACCAAGGCGCACTACCACAGGCGGGACTGGTCACAGCGGACCGAGTTCTCTGTGGGAAGGAACAACGTCAAGTGGGAGCCACTGGTGGACCCCCGGAAGGTGCTGATGCCACCACTGCACATCAAATTGGGCTTTATGAAACAATTTGTCAGAGCTCTAGATAAGGAGTCGGCAGCCTTCAAGTACCTTCAAGACTTCTTCCCTAAGCTGTCTGAGGCAAAGGTCAAAGCCGGTGTCTTCGTCGGACCACAGATAAAGAAGATCCTGGAGTGCAGTGAATTCCCCAAGAAGCTCACTAGTAAGGAGAAAGCGTCTTGGAACAGCTTTGTCGCAGTGGTTTGGGGCTTCCTGGGCAATCACAAGGCCGAAAACTATGTGGAGCTGGTTGAGACTCTGGTGAAGAACTATGGCACAATAGGCTGTAGGATGTCCCTCAAAGTCCATATCCTTGATGCTCATCTTGATAAATTCAAGGAGAACATGGGAGCGTACTCGGAGGAGCAAGGCGAGCGCTTCCACCAGGATATACTGGACTTTGAACGCCGCTACCAAGGACAGTAAAACGAGAACATGATGGGAGACTACATTTGGGGGCTGATTTGTGAAAGTGATTTACAGTATAATCGTAAATCTCGAAAAATTACTCACTTCTAAATCTTTTGTAGTCATTTTTATATTACTTTAGTATAAATACATGTTAATTTGGATTCATATGTTGTTTTTTTCTTACTTTATGTGAATGAAAAGACCATTTTCTCATTGGAAATAGGTAAATTTCAAAATATCACTGTCCTGGTCACAAAAGCAAAGTTTGTGGGGAATAATAGCCATTTTGTATACTTTTGAGGCATAAGCAATTAGGAAATAACACTTACTACCCAGGAACAAAAATTGTGTTACATAGTGTAACCACCCCAGTAGTTGTATATATCAGGGGTGGCCAACCCTTCACAGACCAAGAGCCAAAGAAATAAAATGTACAGTGACAAAGAGCCACAAACACAGTATTGAATGAAGGTGACGTTTGTTTTTTAAGTACATACGTAATATTGATATCCAAACAAATACATTTTCACTATATATAAGTGAATAGCTAACTATCATTTATTTTCTTATACCACATACAGGCAGGATCTGTACTCAGTGTGACTTTTGGCATTCTTTACTACATACATTACTGGAGTTCTGAATGCAGCTGTACTTCAGTGTCGCTATTTTGATCTGAGATGGATATGTTCTACCTTGTGATGTGCGAGCTGCAGGCCTGAATTTGCTTTTGCAGTTGATTGTTGTTTGGACATAGGCTAGCAATAACATCCCTAAGGCAATTTTTTTTTGCATGGGCAATGTTCCAGGCAACTTGTTAGGAGTATGCTAGAGTCGCGGTCTCAGATTGGCAAATTTGGTCAACATTTTTGCTTATTTATCCATTTGCTCTTTACTGACAGCAGTCATTTTAACGGGTACATTTTAATCCGCTCTGATATGAAAATGAAATACAAACTTTCAGATACAACTCAAACGATGTATTATTGAACATGATGTCTAACATTTGCATAGCAGAAACACCATACGTAAATGGAAAAAAATCAACATAAAATGTTTATTTTCAAAATTAGCACATATAGGCTAACACATGACTATCATGGCGGTTCTAGCGTTAACTTTTAAAGACAGACGTTCAGAATCTTTTGGAAATTCTTTGTCAATGCGGGCATGGTTTGTTGTGAAATAACGCTGCAGATTTGAAGATTTGAACTGCGACATAAAGGCAAGTGCCCAGTTGCATAATACCTCAAGTGAAATTAGTTTTCCCAAATGTCCTACTTAAGGGAAATACTTAAATACAAATATTACTTAAGTTAGTTAACAGTTGCACAAAACAACTTTAGGGGATAACTAAGTGAAAATCCTTAAATGTCCTATTGAGGCCCCTTAAATTGAAAAAACGGTATGGCAGCATTTTTGGAAATTGAAGAGGACAGAGCCACACTTAGTAGATTTAAAGAGAGAAAATCCTTTGGATATAATGGATGATGAGCAATTAATAACAACCTGTTAATTTGACCGAAATACTGTCTTTTAAATGTCTGTATAATGCTGGAAGCAGATTAACAACCCCAAACAAGAAGAAATCACGCATTGCTCCCTGTTCTTCCAATACAGCGGCAGCACTTTGTTTTTTCGCAACTGGTGGGTTTTTATTACTATAAAAATGTAAAATATTTTATTACTATAAGAATATATATCTAAACTAAAAGGTGTTTAGCAGACCAGTTTGTAGAACACTTAAGAAGCATTTGCATTAACAGCACTGCATTTGCAGTAGCCCGTCACTTCAACAGTGATGATCACACTGCTGAAGACATCACAGTCTGTGTGATCAGTCAGAGCTATGGAACAAATGTTGCTCGGAAACAAAAGGAACGAGAGTTTATCTTCAAACTGGGAAATTTGGAACCTCTGGAGAATGAACATTCTATTCTAATAATCATGACACCATCCACATTATTTTTGTATAATTACAATTCTTGAATAACAACGACTTTACTGCACTGTGTTTACTTTTCTTTTTAAACAACTGATAATGGGCTTTTGCCCAAAGCGTTCTTAAAATAAAAGATTTTTTAATCTTTTAAACTTGTGTACATTTTTTAAAAACCTTTTCTTTCACATATCTGTGTGTGTGTGTGTTAGTGAGCCTGTCTCTCTCTGTACAAGCACTGACATGCTTGTTTAAAGAGGAAACAAATATGCATTAATTAACATGGGTGGATTATGTCTTTTACATTTGTATGTTTTTCAGTTTATTAGATTTGAGAACTCTTCAATATCATGCTTTTTGCAGTAATTTTTGTTTTATATGTAAAACATTCAGACATGTCTTCAAAAACATATCTAAGAGGATGTGTGGTCCAGTGATTAAAGAAACAGGCTTGTAACCAGAAGGTACCTGGTTCAAATACCAGCTAAGCCACTGACTCATTATGTGACCCCGAGCAAGTCTGTTAAATTTCTTGTGCTCCATCTTTTGGGTGAGACTTTCTTGTAAGTGACTCTGCAGCTGATGCATAGTTCACACACCCTAGTCTCTTATCTTGTAAAGCGCTTTGTGATAGTGGTCCACTATGAAAGGCGCTATATAAAAATAAAGATTATTGTAATTATTATTATATAATGGCAGTAACCTGAGTGCCAATTTGGTTGTTACTTCCCGATTTAAATTTACTGCTGAAATAGATTTTTCTTGTGCAGTCACCTGTCTGCTCATTCTGTTGCAATGCCCTTGCACATCGTCTCCAGAGCCCCATGTTTCCATTGTGCCCAGTGAGTGTCATTAAATATATTCCTTCACGTCCTCAGCCACCTCATCCATCCATCCATCTGTATGACCTTGCTGGGTTTGTGTGTTTCATGGGAGACAATTTTTACAGTTTCCCATTGAGCCTAGGAAGCTGGCATCTGCCTACTGCTTTCTCCTGTGTCGTGACATCACAGCTTTGGATAAGGACCAAACACCCCACCCCCCTCCCTCCTGCCTATCCTGTTCCAAGCAAGAAAAAAAGAACAAAAATGGCATTTAACTGCCATTGCAGTAATAGTGATAGTGCCTGTCTATGAGAACTTAGTGAGGTCTGCTTAGTTAGAGATGTGAACGAAACCTAGCGGTTCAGATTACTGTATATCCTCACAAAACCTCCCTCCATCATGGAGAACTGAAATCTCTATTTTTCATTGCATGCAAACACACACCGAGGCCCCGGCAGAGGTTGTTTGGAGATTGTGTGGCTGCCTGCATTCCTTCTATGGAGAGTTCTGGGGAGTACACAGTAGCTGAGGAATGAAGCATCAGTTATCGTCAGGAAGCATTCCCCTCCCCCATCTCCGCTCCACTCTTTTCTCAGCAGTGTTTCATATGGGCTGATTCCACGGTACCCTGAGGTGTCTGCTACGCACCAGCCTGATGCAGCTGGGCTGGTTTGGGAAAGTAAACACTGCAAATAAGTAAATAAATTTGAGTTGATATTGTTGGTGTTAAGTTATTGCAGGCATAGAGTGAGCACTTCTTTCACTTTACAATATGAGCTATTCCAGTGTTTTAACAGCTGCATTTTATTATGTTTTTATCCATGTTCTCTTTTTAAATTTCTTTCATGTTTCCAAATCCTGTCATATGTGTTCTACATTGTTTCTGCTTATATGCAAAACTGCTCCTGATTTTTTTGTTGCTATAGTTTGTAAGCATGGCATATTTTGTTTTACTCACAGAATTTTGTTTAGAGATTACTAGCATCCCTAGATAACTAGCATCCATAACCGAAATGATACTATCAGGGGATTCTTCTCCATTATATTCTGTCTGGGACATTTCAGTGTGTTGATAAGAAGTGGGAGGGTGACATTAACAGGTGTGGTATTAAGCTACTGTACATGAAGACATTACTGTAAACTGGGCATCTCATGAAGCCTCAACTATCACTTATATCGTGGAGTTACTGTAAGAAGAATCGGTAAAATGAAGAGGGTCTCTCCTCCCAGTGCCAGTCTATAGTGCTTTGAACTGCACTGTGCTTAACTGGTAATTACTGGATAAAGTGTAGCTCTCAGTCCATTTAGGCTGGTGTAAATAAAGGCAGCTTGCTCACAGCTTTGTGTAATGAGTGGTGGTTGTTTCAGGGCTTGCTGCGTTTCCCTGTGCCTGGCTAATTGTATATTTCGTCCGGTTAATAACACACTGAAGAACAATCCCCTGCTGGCTGATTGGGAGCCTTTATTTGCCATTGAGCTTGGTTAGTAATTTCAAAGATTAATGAAGGCGTTATTTTTTAAATTAATTTATCTCCAGTAGTTATAGTACAATAAGTTAGGAGTGGAAGTAACTGGGATAAAAACTGCCCTTTGTGTATTTTTCATAAAACACAATGGGGTCTATTCTGTCAGCTTTGATAAAACAATCTATATTGTATATATTGTAACAGTGTGTGAGTCTTTTTTAGATAATGTTTGTCTGTAAAAGTAAGTAAAATGCCAGGTTTACACCTTTTTTTTTTTTTTTTTTACAGTCGCAGACAAAAGTATTTGGGCAGTAAAGAAAAATGAGAAACCACAAAAAGTGATTTCTGTAATGTATAATTGTTCTACTGAAAGATATCATTTAAAGTAGATTAATAAATTCAGCTTTGTAATAAAACTACAAATGATTACATAGCATGCATAAAATGAAAAATAACATGCAAAAACTAATTTCATGCTTTGACAAAAGTATGTGGGCACTATTTTGAAAACAGTTCCTGGCATCTTTCCAGAGATATTTTTGCCTATTCTTCAACACAGACAGCTTTGAGTTCTGCAGTCGACTTTGGTTTCCTTTTTGCAACAGCAGCCTTCAAGTCAATCCACAACATCTCGATGGGATTCAAGTCTGGGGACAGAGATGGCCAATCCATAACTGTAATCTTCCTTTTTTTCAGAAAATCCTTTGCAGACTTTGCAGAATGCTTAGGGTCATTTATATTGCTGGAATACAAACTTCAGTCCAATATGCCTTCTAGCACCGGGTAACAAATGAGAGTGCAAAATTTCTTGATATTTTGCAGCATTCAATGAACCTTCTACAATACAAAGGTCACCAGTGCCTGAGGAAGAAAAACAAGCCTATACCATCACACTACCCCCACCATGTTTAACACTGGGCATGATGAACTTTTCTTTCAATTCTTCTCCTCTCTTCCTCCAAACATATTGCTACTTTCTTGGTGAAAAAAAGTTATTTTGGATTCGTCTGACCCTAAAATTTGGTTAAAGAAATCATCCGGCTTCTTAAAGTATTCGGTGGAAAGCTCTAATCACTTTCTTTTGTGTATTGTATTTAACCTGTTTCCCTTGATTTAAATTCAACACTTTTCACAGTATATCTGAGCATCTTGTTGGCCTTTTTTATAGCTTCCTCACACTGTCTAGGTGAAGACATTTCTGAGTCAACAAAAACTCTTTTTCATAGATTCCTTCTTCAATTTCAGTATCTCCCATATGATATTTATAATGCACATTTTTATTTCCTGCGTGCAGTACGTTACACTTTTCTCTATTAAATGTCATTTGCTGTCTGCCCAGTTCTGAAACTTGTTTAGACCATTTTTAATGATCTTTGCCGCTGCAACAGTGTTTGCCACTCCTCCTATTTTTGTGTCGTTTGCAAGTTGTCGTTGAATTGTTCGCTCATGAATTTCTTGACCATCTTCTCTCAATTCTTGTGTTAAATCTTTTGCAGTAATCCGAGGATTTTGCCGGGCTGCTTGAGCGAATCTTCTTCCAGATTTTGCAGAAATCTTTCTTCGTCTTTGTGGCAAAGTGGCTAGTGGAGGGGAACAGGTATAGCGGTGATGTGATCCAGGAGTGACAGGCAGACAACAGTTTCCAGTGAAAAGGTGCTTTTATTTATAATCCAGGTCTGGTGACCGTAAAATAATAAATCCCCGGCGATACACAACCATGTGTAATGCGCGGAGATAACAAAACAGGGCACAGTCCAGAACAAAAATGAACCCACGGTCACCAGTCCTGGGTGAGTGCAGACGTGAGGGTGCGTAGTGAATACACAGATACGGTGGTGTGCAGGGGTGCTCCGGACAGTGCTGACCTTTTGCGACAGCTCCGGAGTAGTGCTCTAACTGTCTACAGTGAAACAAGCACAGACAGTTAATAAACAAACACAACACGTAATCACAAAAACACTGCGAGTTCCACTCTCGCTCCTTCTTCCTCCAAACGTTCTACTCAAACGAAGGAAAAGATCAGCGTTACCCTGGCCCCTATATGTAATCCTGCATGATATCTAGGTAAACAGTTGCAGCTGCCTTATTACTTGCAGCTGCCTCTCGTTTACCTTTCAAATCAATACGGTCTTACAACAGAGTTGCGCTTCTTTCCAGGCTGACCCACTTCCCCGACCCAGAAACGAACTGTCAGGCCAGCCCTTCCAGATACTTCTCCTCTCGTTCTTTAGCGCCCTCACAGGTCGGGAGGAAGATTCATCACCAGAACTCATCTTTCCGTCACAGTCTTCCACACCTGGAGCTAGTTTTCAGTAGTTCCTGTTCTCCTGTGTTTGTCAATAATAGCCACAGAGTGCTTTTCGTTAAACCGAGTCTTTCTGCTATTTTTCTGGTAGTTTCTCCTTTTTCGTTTAGTTGTATAACCGCCATTTTGAGATCGTTGCTGCTTTTAACCATTTTTGTTGCTTTTTTAAATCACAAATTTCTAGTTTATTTTTCAGCACTTGATGATTATGTATTTATTTATTCTATAATTATCACCAGGTATTGGTTTTCAAAAAATAATTGTCAGTAATTAGCAACAAATGGGTTTCATATGAAATATGTTAATTGCCCAAATACTTTTGTTAAAGTATAAAATTTGTTTCTACATGTTATTTTTCATTATAAATACATGTTATGTAATAATCTGTTGTTTTATTATAAAGCTGAATCTCTACTTTTAATGTATATCTTTCAATAGCACAATTATAAATTACAAACATCACTTTCTTTGTGAAAGAAAGGCTGTGAGTCAGTTTTTCAAAGGGGACAGTTCTCAGGGTTTAGAGCAAGAGGTTTTTAAGCTTCAGGTTAGACCTGCTATTGATCAGGATGCTGACTCCCCACTTTTACAGTTTGGAGCATTCTACAGCCTGCAGTTTGGAGCGTTAGAAAAGAAAGCATTGTACAGGCTGTGTGTTAAGATTAGGAACTGTTGAAAGATGTCCCAGATACGCACTGGAGGGAGATATTGGGTGTTGAAGGTTCTGTTAAACCTGCCTGGAATAACCTGTATAAACCACCATTCCAGAAAAGAGTAGGCGACCTCCAGTGGAGAGTTCTATACACCATTGTTGCTGTGAACTCGTTTCTCAGTATTATCCAGGCAGAGGCAGAGAGAAACTGTATTTCATTGTTTTTTCTTCTGTCCAAGGCTGCAGTCTCTGATGAATTTACTAGACGAGTTGTTCAACTGTTTAGGAATTAATTTCTCCAATGTTTTCATATATGGGGTTAATTTTTCAAGGGGAATAGGTCTATAGTTAAATTGGCTAATTTCCTTATTGGTCAAGCTAAATTAGCTATTTTAAAAAGCAGGAAAAAACAAACTGAGCAATGTACTGACTATATCAAATATGATTTATTTTATTTTTTTGTGGCAGGGTATATCCCCGCCTGTAAGTAGTGTGGGCTTTATGTGTGTTTTGGTGGTGGTTGGCAGGGTTAATCCCCAGCCTGCCAAGATACATGTGAGAGTGTGGCTGGTCTCAGACCAGGTAATTGGCGCTAAATACTGTCCATCAGCTAAAACACTGCCTAATGCTGTCAATCTTAATCGTAAATTGTTTGACAGAAAATGGTGATGCTTTACTTGGTAAACTTATGGAAAGCATTGATGTAAATGTCCAGTATTATTTTTTGACCCGTCTCCCGATGGCTTGCATTGCCCATTTCTGTCAATTTTCTTTTCTTTTTATGATTTCAAGGCAAATAAACTTGACTTGTTTTGTGCTGATGTCATACTTTCTGTAGATCCTATTTCCATCAGTACAACGATTGCCCAGCCGTTCGCAAAGTACCAGCTAACTTACATGACTTCGACTTGCACAGATTCTGCTTCATCATAGATGCCAGGGATATGAAACTTAATCTGAAACCACAATTGCTTCTCATCATATTCCACATGTAAAGTATGTAAACTAGATTTTTTCCCTCTGATTTAACTGATGTTTCAATTAAAAACTGTTTATTACCGATTTTCATCCCTATTTTAATATATGTAAATTTAAATTAAAGATAAAAACCAAAAATGCAGAACACTAATTATATTATATCGACGACTTATAAATATTACTTCCCACTTGACTCTGCTTGTCCTCTGTTTAGAAGGGTGTTCGGATGCTTCTTTTTAGGTGTTGAAGTAAAGCAGTGGTGATGTGATGGTATTTAATTTTGCCTTTACAGATCCTGCACTGAACATGTGGTTCTTCTCAAAGCGCTGCAGATACATTACCACGTGCTTCCCCCATATTGGAATGCATGTATTAATGAGTAGAGTACCAACTAGATCTTCGGTATATTAAAATAATCATGAGTAACTCGGTTAACTATCCCAGCACTACTGCTTAGCTGTTCGGTTTAGGAGAAGAAAACCAGTGAAAACTTTTCCCTGCCTGGTTAATTTAAAAGTTTTGTTTTGGAAACGGCTTAGCCATCCCAACCCTGTAGTTTAGAAGAACCAAAAGTTTAGTTAGTTCTCTGAGGGGAGTTTTTAAACCACGCTAAAACTTAGTTCTGTGTCTGGGTTTACTTTAAAAAGGAACAAACAGACCTATTAGCGCTGGGACGAACAGGAGATTTTCATGTTTGGATATTCGCTCATAATTTAAGTATTCGTTCGGATAGTCGTTAGTTTTTCAAAAAGTAATAAAAGCCATTATATTGCTGTGAACGCAGGCGACGGCATAGCGGCAAGGGGTGTGGCCGTGGCCACTGTGTGTGTGCCTTTATTTTACAGCAAGACCGTGCAATATGTAACATGTTAAAATAGAAAAAATATCCCTGGAGTAAAGAACGAGTTGTGTAGGACTTACTTTACCCCAGTGAATTAAACTAGAAAACAAAGGATGCCAAATAGCAGTTCAAGTTAAACATTGTTTTGTTTATTGTTTTGTGTGAAAGTTATTGCCCCCCTAGTTAACTCAACCCAGTTAAAGGTCTAGGTAGGGTTAGCTGTTTGAATACTTTTGTTAACAATCAGGCCTGATTTGGGCCAGCTCTGCCCGATATAAATCTGACTAACTTTGGCCCGTAACTTCAGAATGAAGTTGTCAGCACATATGTTCTAGAGGCAGATCATGCCACGATCAAAAGAAATTCCTGAAGACCTCCGGAAAAAAAGTTGTTGATGCCTATCAGTCTGGAAAGGGTTATAAAGCCATTTTTAATTATTTTTTTTAAATGTAGTCGTTGCCAATTATTTTTGTTATTTTCTCCCAATTTGACTGGGGTGGGCGAAGACGAAGACGCTGTCCTCCGAAGCGTGTGCCGTCAGCCGACCACTTCTTTACACTGTGGATTCACCATCCAGCCACCCAGGAACTACAGCACCGGAGGATAACGCAGCTCCCGGGCATCTAACAGGCAAACCCGCAGGCACCCAGCCTCACAACAGAGGTCGCTGGTGCGCATTGAGCCGAGGACACCCTTGCCGACCTAAGCCCTCCAGCGACGCTCAGCGAATTGAACGTCTCCTCCTGGGAACTCCTGTCCACGGTCGGCTGTGGAATAGCCCAAACTCGAACCAGCGACGTCCAGGCTATAGGGTGCATCCTGCACTACGCAGAGCGCCTTTACTGGATGCGCCACTGGGGAGCCCCTACAAAGCCATTTCTAAGGCTCTGGGGCTCCACGCGCCCACAGTCAGAGCCATATTGTCCAAATGGAGAAAGTTTGGGACAGTAGTGAATCTTCCCAGGGATGGCCGTCCTGCCAAAATCTCTCCAAGAGCAAAGCATAAAATCGTCCAGGAAGTCATAAAGAACCCTAGAACAACATCTAGGGATCTGCAGGCCTCTCTTGCCTCGCTAAGGCCGGTGTTCATGACTCCACCATCAGAAAGACACTGGGCAAAAATGGGATTCATGGCAGAAACCACTGCTAAGAAGAACATGAATGCTTGTCTCAAGTTTTCCAGAAAGCACCTGGATGATTCTCAAGAGTTCTGAAACATTGTTCTATGGACAGATTCCAACATGGGCCCCATCATGTTTGGCGAAAACCAAACACTGCATTTCACAGTAAGAACCTTATACCAACGGTCAAGCATGATGATGGTAGTGTCATGATTTGGTGATGCTTTGCTGCATCAGGAGCTGGATGACTTGCCATCATTGAAGAAACCATGAATTCTGCTCTGTGTCAGAGAATTCTACAGGAGAATGTCAGGCCATGTGTCTGTCCGTGAGCTGAAGCTGAAGTGCAGCTGGGTCATGCAGCAAGACAATGGTCCAAAACACACAAGCAAGTCTACATCAGAATGGTTGAAGAACACGAAATTTAAAGTTTTGGAAAGGTCTAGTCAAAGTCCAAACCTAAACCTCATTGAGATGTTGTGGCAGGACCTGAAACGAACAGTCAGATGCCTCCCTGATGGTATTGCATGATGGATAAGTATTTTCCTGTACTTCTCAGCATTGAGGAGACCATTAATTCTGACCAAATCCCCAACTCCATTTGCAGAAATGCAGCCCCAAACTTGCAAGGAACCTCCAGCATGCTTCACTGTTGCCTGCAGACACTCATTCGTGTACCGCTGTCCAGCCCTTTGGCGAACAAACTGCCTTCTGCTACAGCCAAATATTTCAAATTTTGACTCATCAGTCCAGAGCACCTGCTGCCAATTTTCTGCACCCCAGTTCCTGTGTTTTCGTACATAGTTGAGTCGCTTGGCCTTGTTTCCACGTCGGAGGTATGGCTTTTTGGCCTCAAGTCTTCCATGAAGGCCACTTCTGACCAGACTTCTCTGGACAGTAGATGGGTGTACCAGGGTCCCACTGTTTTCTGCCAACTCTGAGCTGATGGCATTGCTGGACATCTTCCGATTGCGAAGGGAAGTAAGTATGATGTGTCTTTCATCTACTGCAGTAAGTTTCCTTGGCCGACCACTGCGTCTACGGTCCTCAACGTTGCCCGTTTCTTTGTGCTTCTTCAAAAGAGCTTGGACAGCACATCTGGAAACGCCTGTCTGCCTTGAAATTTCTGTCTGGGAGAGACCTTGCTGATGCAGTATAACTACCTTGTGTCTTGTTGCTGTGCTCAGTCTTGCCATGGTGTGTGACTTTTGACAGTAAACTGTCTTCAGCAACCTCACCTTGTTAGCTGAGTTTGGCTGTTCCTTACCCAGTATTATTCCTCCTACACAGCTGTTTCTGTTTCAGTTAATGATTGTTTTTCAACCTACATATTGAATTGATGATCATTAGCACCTGTTTGGTGTAATTGTTTAATCATACACCTGACTATATGCCTACAAAATCCCTGACTTTGTGCAAGTGTACCTAGAAGAATTGATGATGTTTTGCATTTAGTTAATTGATAAATATAATCTATTAACATGTCTTTTTGAAAGCATTCTTACTTTAAAGCATTTTTTCACACCTGCCTAAAACTTTTGCACAGTACTGTATATAAATTGCGTACATACAGTGCCTATAGGAAGTATTCACCCCTTTGGACATTTTCACAGTTTGTTGTGTTACAACCTGAAATCTTGATGCATTTAAATGGGATTTTTTCCCCTTTGATTTACACGACCTACTCAACAATTTCAACGTGTGAAAAAATTAAGAGGGGGTGTGTGTGTGTGTGAAAAAAAAAAATGAATTAAAAATAAAAACCGGGAAAGTCTTCATTAGATAAGTATTCACCCACTTTGCTATGACACTCCTAAATAAACTCAAGCGCAACCGATTGCCTTCAGAATTCATGCGATGTTAAATGGAGTCCATCTGTGTACAATAAAAGTGGTTCACATGATTTCAGATTAAATACACCTGTCTCTGTAAGGTCCCACAGTTGGATAGTGCATTCAAAGCAAAGTTACTATTACTCAGAAGACTGAGGACTTTTGAAAACAACTTTGGGATAAAGTTGTAGAAAGGCAGAGATCAGTGGAGGGGTATAAAAATATTTAAAATGTATTGAATATCCCTTGGAGCACAGTCAAGTCGATCATTAAGAAGTGGAAGGTATACGGCACCACCTAGAATCTGCTTAGAGCAGGCCGTCGTCCCAAACGGAGCAGCTGGGTAAGAAGGGCATTGGTCAAAGAAGCCACCAAGAGGCCAATGACAACTCTGAAATACCTACAGCGTTCCATGGCTGAGATGGGAGAAACTGTCCATATGTCAACAATAGCTGAGGTACTCCACAAAACTGGCCTGTATGAAAGAGTGGGAAGGAAGCCATTTCTGAAAAAAGCCCATGTAAAGTCCCACTTGGAATTTGCATATGGGAGACTCTGAAAAGTTGTGGCAAAAGATTCTGTGGTCCGATGAAAGAAAAATTGAATTATTTGGCCTAAATGCAAAGCATTATGTCTGGAGCAAACTCAACACAGCACATCAGCCAATTAACACCATCCCTACTGTGAAGCATGGTGGTGGCAGCATCATGCTATAAGGATGCTTTTCATCGGCAGGGACTGGGAAGCTTGTCAGGGTAGAGGGCAAAATGGATGGAGCTAAATACAGGCAAATCCTTGAAGAAAACCTGCTTCAGTCTGCAAAAGACCTAAGACTGGGACAGAGATTCACCTTTTAGCAGGACAATGAACCCAAGCACACAGCCAAAGCGACACTGGAGTGGCTTAAAAACAAGAAAGTGAATGTCCTAGAGTGGCCCAGTCAAAGCCTGGACTTGAATCCTATTGAGAATCTGTGGCAAAAGGAAGATTGCTGTCCCCATCCAACTTGACAGAGCTTGAAGTTTGCCAATTGAGCCTCTCGATTACTGTAATTTCAGCAGTATTATCACGATCGTCAATTTCAGTTAAGGACAAACTGTACATTATTGGAGAAATCTTAAAGGGACGAAAGCAGTCAGAATTATGTTGTCAAAGAGCTCAAGTTTAAAAAGCAGCAGTCACTGAGGCAGTCGTTAAGGCTCTGTCCACGGAGCAAAAAAAAAAAAAAAAATACAACCGAATGCAAAACTGATTTACCTGAACCCTAGCCCAACAGTGTTTTCAAACACTGTCCCTTGACAAAGGTATTTCAATCATGCAAAAACATTGAGAAGTTGGCTCTTTCAGATATATAGATATATATAGCTTCAGTGCTGTTTGTGACAAGTTGTAAAGATATTGAGACATGTGACAGGGATGGCTGAGTGGTGATGTCAGGCCAGATGCAGGAAGAAAACACAGGCAAGGTACTGCAGGGCAAAAAGACGTGGTGTACTCCACTTAAATAAACAAAAATGAAACAAATATTTAAACACAAAGAACACGTGCTCACAGAGCAAAATAAAGGTTTAAACCAAAACAAATCTCACGCACAATAATACAACCCTAAGGTCTGGCAGGGAAGTTTCTCTCTCTCCTCTCGCTCTCCCTTACTCTCCTATGTACACTCACCCAGAATGCATAGAGCTGCTGGCTTTAAATGTAGATTGGGCTTCCCATCCACGCTGCAACACCATACAAGAGCAATGCGGCTACGCTGTCGCATATATTTTAAATAAATACAAATAAACAATAACACAGCTTTCACCGTCATATTTATACATAATAATAGTCTTTGTTTTTATATAGCACCTTTTATAGTGGACCACTATCATAAAACGCTTTACAAGATACGAGACTAGGGTTTGTGAACTATGCATAAATTATAATAACAAAAATCCTATTTGAGTATTTGTGTTATTTTTATTGACACAACAATTGATTGTTTATTCTTTAACTTGTGCAGACTTTGTTTATATGTCCCAATTTAATGTTATTTAATCAACAAGGTGTGGAAAATTGATCACAGTTACCTTTTGCAACGACTAGCAAATCTGACCTAGGAAACGTATGACAAGTTTTGAGTGATCTTCACAGTATGAAGCATGATTCGCATAGTTTATCCTGGTATAGCTCCAGCAAGCTGTTTTGGATGAGGTTTAAAAATACACTTTTTATATTAAAAGCCAAGTGAATCGTTCCTCGCTATTTACCTCAACTGCTACCTTCTGTTTACTAATGCAAGATGGTTTTGGACAGCAGTGTTAAAGGTAAATGTAAAATGAGTTAGTTCAGCATGTGAAGCCTTTATTGCTCACAGCTTTGTATTGCTCTGATAGCTGGGGAGGGGGTCCTGCATTCCAACCCGGTTACCAGCTTGTGGACTTTTGACATTTTGACACCTGGAAACCAGGCCTTTTCAACCCAGCTGTAAAATGGTACAGGCAGCGATTTTTGTTGAAGGCACTTTGCATTATATTTTAACAAACACAAAACTTCACTATGAATCCCAATGTGGAAGCTGACTGACTCACTGTGTGACCTTAGCTGTGCAAGTTACTTGCTCGCTTTGTGCTGAAAAAGCTAAACAAATTTATAAAAAATATATAGCTTCTGTTTTCACAAGAGTTGTTTTAATGTACTAGTTTTCACCCCTTGGTTTTAATTATAGTTCATAATGATCTCCACTAAACGATTCTGTTCTGTTCCATCCTTGACTTGAATTTGGTAGCAGATTTCACCATGGGCTATGAAGGGAATTGTATCTGCCAAGGTGGATGGGCTTATTTGTATCCAGGAACAAAGAGAAACTTAATTGGAACCTCCTATTTTGTCCATTCATGAGGAAATGTTTCCCCTGTTTTGGAAGCCTTTGATCTGCTCCATATATCTGTCGAAGCTGTGATCCTGCTGAAGACCTCCGGATATGTTCAGCGTATTTTATGCTGATTTTACGGGTATCTATCACAGACAACATCAACACGACAATAATGTTGTTGCCTTGCCTGATTTTAAGAATCTGTTGCAAGATGAAGACCGAACACTCTCCAAATGTATTTGTCAGTTGTTGTGGGAGGGTATGGATTAAAGCCATTGCATCCAATATCAATGCTATCGGGATGCTGTCAACTGTAATGCTATCAGTCAGACGTTCACTGAATTGTTCTTCGATGTGATGAAATTTTGCTTTGCTTATTTTAGCCAGCAATCCATTTGTACTCCCCAGAGGGTACGACCCTGGTCCGAATGAATGACAAATAACTTTTCTCAAGTCAATGTTCCTACTTGGGCCAATAATCAGCAGTCGTGCTAACAATTTCCAATCGCTCTGAAGATTTCAGCTTCAGTTCAGAACACGTTTGAAGCTTCATCTTAGGAATGGGTTAATTGAAGCCAACATTGTTCGATTGGATGCGATCATTCATTAACTCAATCGGTGCCCTTTCCGCTCGATCATGGGCATCGAGCAGGTCTCTACTGACAGATGCCATGGCATCAACCCCGGAGCTAATGTTCAGCAATTCAGAATTATCATAACTGAACGGATTGACCATCTCACCAATACATTCAGTGATACTTATCACAGCTCTCTCTCATCTCGACGCAGTCTTTCAGCATCATGAAGGCCAGCCATCTTCTCACAGTCACATGCAATGGCAGCTTGCTCACTCTGCAACATGATCCATCTGTGCGCTGCGCTATGGTTCAGGGTTATACCGGTGATGGCCCCCGTCATTTTACAATCGTCATTGCCCGTCTGCTCTATGACCTGATCGCAGACTGTCACCAAGAATCCGTAACAAGTTTGCTGCTGAATGGTCCATTCTCCTGAGCTGGAAATGTGAATTTAAGCAGCAGCAGGTGTATGATCTCCACCAAGTCACTGTCATGGCACAAGCACAATAGAGCAGAAGGGAACGTATTGACCACGTATTTGAGAAATCATACCATCTTCTCCCTGCTGATATCTGGCAGTGATTCAATGAATGCTTGAAATCGTAACCTTTGCAGAGCTTTGAACTTCAGCTTGTGAGCCCTGTTATACTGTTTGCCTTCAAGAACAGCGTTCACTGATCCATGCTTTGTGAGCCCAGACTCCACAAGAATTTCAAAGAGACCAGCATCACTGGAACGTTGAACCAGTATGGAGAGAAAGTAAATGCTTGTATGGAATTCACCAAGGTGAAGTATAAGCCGCTTGCTAAAGATGGAGTTTGTCAACTGAATCTCCTGGATTTTAGCATAGATGGCTTGATTGAAAACCGCAATGATGCTTGTTAATTCCAGTTTATCAGCCATCTCAACGCTGAGCAATAATATGGTATTCACTGTCTCCATTTCTGTAGGTGATTGTTTTAATTACAATAAGGCATGAAATGGAAGATTTAGTTGAGTCATCTGTGTCATGAGGAAGCATGTTGAAACCATGTCCACGCCATGTCCAGAGAAAAATTGTTGTCTTCAAAGTCCTTTGCTTTTTCTCAAGTGATGGTCTGCCTGACTGTGGCATCACCAAACTGTATTATAATGCTGTTTGTATGATGGGTGGTTCCAGAACTCAAGCCTGACTCCTCATTGAAATCGGTATTATCCCAGACAAGGATGATGCGCTTTCTCTGCTGGAACCCACCTGGAATATAGACTTGTGCTTGATTTAAGTTGTAGCTGTGCCAAAGTGGTTTCAAAGGCAAGTATGTTTGATTGGGATGCACAGGTGTCTTTTGGGGAATAAATGGAGCAAACACTTTATTTTTCAAGTCGATTTCTCAACAGCATGCTGCTCACTGGGTGCCTCCATCTTGACTGTTATTTAGTCTCCATAGAAGTCTGCAGTAACATTTCCTAAAATCTGCAGATAAAAAAGTAGATTTTCTACAAACAACTTGTTCTATTCTGCGGGAATTACTTTTTAATGAGAAACAGTTTGAACGAATATAATAAATAAGAAAAAGTCAGACACAGTTAATTTAATTAAAGTGTTTTATTAAGTTACATTAATGCAATTCAAGGTAGCCTGACTATTCAGATTTTAATTAGTAAACAAATGTAGTGTGTTGATCAATATAAATATAAAAACAATATATAAAAGCATGTTACATCACTCAATTATAAAAAAAACCCAACAAAGTAAAAAAAAAATGGTTAAGATTTTATTTCATATTGCAAAGATTTTTTGGGGGGACTAGTTAGTTCCCCAAATAAGGCACACTCAATGACTGCACCCATTCTTAACTTGCAATTTGATAGGCCGATTTTGAATTTTTCCACTCAATTCCTCAAATGAGGAATTCTCGCTTTTGTGCAAGTTTTGCTCATGGCAACATGTCAGTCAATGTTATAAAACTCACAAACTAGTTCTTTCAGTTGGAATCAGTTACTCCTCCCTTGGGTCATGGGAGCAAACGAGAAATGGTCACCTCTTATGGCCTAATTGTGCTTTATTCTCATCGCCTAGCTGTAAATCTGACCCTTTAGAAATAGGTTCAGGGTTAGATTTAAGACTTTCATGTGTGACGTGAGCATAACTGGACACAACACACACATTCCTTACAAGGCTCTTTTAATGGCTCAAACTGCTACGTATTTCAGTTATCCCTTGAGATTAATTTAGGGCTACCCAGATTTAGATTGATTTGTACTTAAAATTTAATTTGTACAGTAATACTAAAACACTTTATTACCGTTGTGTGCCCCAATGCTATAGACCTGTTTATGTCAGAATTCAATGACTCTGGTCCGCATTCAGTACTTTTATTTTATTTGTTTTGCTATTTGTTAACAGATTATCCCATTCAAAGCCAATGTTTTTCAAAGCTGTGTTGAAATATTAGTTAAATATAATAGAAGTTAAATTGCGGAGTCTAGGAAGTACCATCTGTAGGTGATATACTTTATCCCTGTACTGTAGGGATGCTTCTGTACTTGCAGAATTATAGAACCCCTTGGGTTTATTTTATTTAACCCCCCCACACCCAGCACACTGGTCATAGCGCAGCACCATGTAATACCTGTCATAGTACAGCACCATGTAACACACCCCCACACCCAGTGTCTCTGTCATAGCGCAGCTCCATGTAACACACCCCACACCCCCACACACCCAGCGTACCTGTCATAGTGCAGTGGATAACCCACATACCTATTGCGCATGGCCTCAACTTAAAGCTACTGTAGCTAACAAAATAACTCCATAAATCTTACCTGCCGTACACTTCCATATGCTGTACAGGTCTGAAGTGTGCAGTTTGTAAAGGAACACATGTGCAGGAAACATGGGTTTTGATTTTACAACATGACATTAGGTAAGGTAAAGTGCTGGGTTTCCATGCACTTGCAGTGTCATTTCACCTCAGTAGTGTCTTCTGGGTCAAAGGACGTTGCTGCAGACAGCTTCTCATTCAAAAGGGGAAGCAGCTGGTAGGATAGTGATAGGAAATAAGGGGAGTGGGTGATTTCACCCTCTAGATGGCCAAGGAAATGCAACATTACCAGAAAGATTTTCAGTTTATATAACATGTGTTTCTTTCATAATTGCACAATTGAGACCTGTATAAAACTTAGCAGAAATGCACAACAGGTAAGATTGATTAAATTACTTTGTTAGCTACAACTACTTTAACTGGTCACTGGCTTTGCTGATTGTGGCCAATGACTTTGTTGTTACAACGTTGAAGCACTCAAAGCTTTGCAAACCAAATAATCAGAACCATCAGCCCTTGCTGTTACTGGTTTTTGTCTAAACTTATCCAGCTGTCTGCTGCGGGCTGGCAAATCTGAACATGTTGCGTAAGTTTTAAAACAAGTTCCATGAAAAATTCCCTCCAAAAAAAGGAAAAGGAGAGAGAGAGAGAGAGAGAGGGAGGGAGTGAGAGAGGTAGCTGAATATTTACACTTGTAAGCACGTAGCTCTTCTAAGCAGATGGCTCTCATTGCTCAGCTGTACCCCAGGCACTAGTTCCACTCATCTCTTCATTACAATTTTCCAGGGAACAGTGATTTCGAAGAGGATCTCTCTCTAGCTTTTTACACTTTTGATAATTTTTCTCCCTTGGAAAATGTATTTGTTTACACACGGTGTTCCACACGTACAGGGTTCCTTTATACAAAGCATGCCTTTTGCTATGCACACATTGCTGTGCACCTGAGGATACAGATTATCTTCATGTTTAATGTCTGGGGTGGGGACCTTTCCATTTAATAATTGCCATGAGGCTCTGTTTGGGTGGCACTGTAGCTGAGCAGTAGGGAAAAAAAAATGTTCACAGCAGCTACTGTACAGTTAATTTACTTGGTCAGTATTTGGACGAGGAACCAGACAGAGAATGGCAAGTGCTTCAGGAAAGAGTACTAAAACTGCTATTAAACACTACCAGTAGGGAGTGTAGTATGTACTTAAATATTACTGGTTTATTCAAGCTAAGCCACTGACCTATTCTCACACAAGAAGGTAGTATTTGTTTGTGGGTTTGAAGGCGTGTATGGGGGATTGTGACAGAGTGCTCGTGTCACGTGTGTGGGTAACTGCTGCTTAGGCAATACAGAGAGACATGGGAGGTGGAGTTGAAATGCCACCAGAGGTGCGCAGGATATATTAATACAAAAGAAAGTAAATAAACAAAGGGGTCATGTGACATTACCAGTGATGGTAATGCACAGAGGACACACACAGCAAGCTGTACAAAAGGCAAAATAAAACAGTACAAAAACTACAAATAAAAGGTGCCACACAGGCTGAGCTATACAATACATTACTATCCCCTAAAGTAACCTACTTATGAGCTGGTATTCATACGACGACTCCTGCTGCTTCATACGGCCTTGACTGGGCATTGCCTTCACAAGCACCGCTTGCAGTTTCAGGGTTGCGTAGTTGTCCTTCCTGCAGAGAGGACCCTCTCCTCCTGAGAATACACAGCTCCCCTCTGTAGCATGGCGTTGCAGTCGCCCCGAGCGATCTCCACTGGGTGTTTTTAAACTGACAGACAGTCGGTCGAGACCTGTCTACTTGCTGATTGAGGACCGGCACAGCCAATCATCTGCTGCTCCTCCTCTAAACCAAACCCAGCAGGCAGCAAAGTCTCAATCGAGTGCCCGTCTGTAAACAATCAGTTAATCCAACAAATCAACACCAAAAGGTATACAATAAACCCATTTACACATACAAATTACACCAACAATAATTCCCACCGGTGCAGGGCAATTGTCCTGCCACAGGGATACAAAGAGGGGATGGAAATTACTTTCCTAGCTTTGAGTGTTCAGTTGTATTTGCTGCGTTGATCAAGGTAATAATGATAATGATTTTAAGAAGAGACTTTTGAGTTGACTTGTTTTTTATATGTCATAGTTAATCTAATAAACAGAGTCAAATCTTCAAAGTATAGTATTTGAATGGTTTTGAACTTGGTGATTAAGATCATCACAAATGCTTGTTATGAATCACAGTAAAACAACTAAGATTTATACTTCCTGTAAAAGTAAGCAAAAAAAGTAATTGACTATTTTCAGAAGTTATGAAATAAAAAAGTACATTTTATATTTCTGTTCATAATTTCAAATTCATCTGTTTTACACAATAGTTGATGACATTTTCACATTTCCCAATATTCCAGAACCCTCAGACAGATGCTTGGAATCTGCTACAACATTATGTTATATCTTGTTGAAAAGTCACTGTTTTAGCAGATTGCACTAAAATCTATGTATTAATCCAGCTTCATTTCTTGTGATATTTAAATGTCCATGTCTGCTTACTTAATAGGAAAAGAGCTACTGAATATCATGAGTAGCACTTCATGTGTTGCCATGAAGATAAAAACATTTAATAAGAGAAATTAATTCACATGTTATCACGCACGTTCTGAATTACTCTGCACATTAGCTACTTGTTTGTCTGGTTACCTTTCCAGTAACATTCCAGTAACATTTTCCAAACGTTGCTCCATCAAGACTACTGGCTTATCCAAAAGAGACTTATCCGAAAAGACTACTGGCTGTAATAGCTGCCAGAGGTGGTTCAACCAAGTATTGAACCAGGGGGATGAATATTTAAAAATGGCACATATTGGGCCCCTTTATAAAAGTGGAGCAACGTTTGAATGCCACAGGACATCTGATCATCATTGCCAATCAGGTGCATCCCTTCATGGCAGCAGTGTATCCATCTGCTAATGGATTTTGTCAGCAGGATAATGCGCCATACCACAAGGCTAGGATTGTCCAGGAATGGTTCCAAGAACATGACAGTGAATTCAGCTTACTGCAGTGGCCTACCCAGTCACCAGATCTCAATTCAATTAAGCATCTGTGGGATGAGGTGGAACGAGCTATTCGGAGTAGAGATCCATTACCAGCCAACTTGACAACTGTGGGAAGCATTGGAGTCAACATGGGCCAGCATACCTGTGGAACGCTTTCGACACCTTGTAGAGTCCATGCACCGACGGATTGAGGCTGTTCTGAGGGCAAAAGGGGGTGCAACTCAGTATTAGGAAGGTGTTCCTAATGTTTTGTACACTCAGCGTGTGTGTATATATATATATATATATGTATATATATATATATATATATATATATATATATATATATATATATATATATATATATATATATATATATATATATATATATATATATATATATATATATATATATATATATATATATAAATTTAAGTACAGCTTTTCGGCTGTGCATATGTTTGATGTGATGTGCTTGAATAAAACTTTTGAGTTGTATCCGATAGTTTGTCTTTCATTTAAATATTGATGATAATGAAAAATCTGAAATAGCAATTTAGACAACAGCTAATAACAGATCAGGCTTAAAGAGCATTGAAAGCAACAGAAAACAAGTGGGTCTTGAGAGTTGATTTGAAGCGAGCGACTGTGGGAGCTGCACGAACTAAATCTTGGAGAGAGCTCCAGAGAGTCAGGGCCATGAAGCTAAAAGAGCGTTCTCCGAGTGTGGTGCACTTTTGCTTGCGTATAACAAGCAAGCCAGAGTCAGAGGACCTCAGCTTGCATGCAGGGACATAACGGGTCAGCAGGTTGGAAAAATGCTCTGGACCTGTGTGAGGAAGGGCATTGTAGGCAAGCAGGAGAATTTTGAAAGTAATCCTGAACTTTACAGGTAGCCAGTGCAGCTCAGCAAGACACGGGGTAATGTGATCATGTTTTTTACATCTGACAAGGATCCTAGCAGTGGGATTTTGAACCAGCTGCAGTTAGTTTATGACACGCGACAGAAGACCACCGTAGAGAGAGTTAACCAGTATCTCTGCATCTGGCAGTGAAAGGTAGGGATGGACCTTTTGAGATTTTTTAGAGGTGGTAGAAGGAGGATTTGACTACAGAGGAGATTTGGACATCAAAGGTTACTATCCAGAAGTACACCAAGGCTTCGTACGTTGGAGGAAGGCAGCAGCAGCAGACAGTTTCCAAGGTTCAAGGAACCAATATTGAGATTCTTGAGTAGAATTTTTGATCCTACTAGAAGTAGTTCAGATTTGATATTGTTGAGCTGAAGAAAATTGGCAGACATCCAGGCCTCAATGTCTTAGATGCAAGCTAAGTCAGATCATGGCAGAGGGACATCCATGGTGTAGTTTTAGGTAGAGCTGGGTATCATCTGCATAGGAGTGAAACATGAGGCTATGTTGGCGGATGAGGTGACCCAGGGGAAGCATGTAGATGTTAGAGAAGAGGCCCAAGAACAGACCCTTGAGGGACACCGCAAGTGACCCGGTTTACATCAGCATGCCTTCCATCATAGAAAACAGACTTCACAGGTTCCAGAGGTTCCAGCATTTTTCTGAAGGCGATCAAGAACAATGCTTTGATCTGTGGTGTCAAAAGCAGATCGTTATCTGTGAGATGTTTCATCAGCTGGCTGGCTACGGCCTTTTCAAGAGTTTTGGAGAGAAAAGGAAGATTGGATATGGGACGGAGTTGGATAAGACAGCCAGGTCAAGGGATGTTTTTTGAGCTCTGGTATTACTCAGGCAGTCTGAGGGCAGCATAACCAGGCCTGACGCCAGGGACAGGTTGAGAGTGTGCATATATTGTGCAATAAGATGAATTATTAAAAACTTGAGAAGGCTAGGCTGTCCAAATTTAAGCAGACTGCTGTCAATCATATATATATATATATATATATATATATATATATATATATATACACACACACACACACACACACACAAAAATACAATAAAATATGAAATGTACAAAAAATAAAAATTATCTACATTTTTTGTTGGTTACTGGAGCCAACAAATATAACCTCTGTTTTATCTGAATTCAACATTAGGAAGTTTTGAGACATTCAGCACTTTATATCAGCAAGGCAAGCAGCAAATAACACCTTGACAGAAGTATCACCAGGTTTTAAAGACAAATGCAGCTGGTTGTCATCCGCATAGCAGTGGAAGTTCACAACATGTTTTCTAACGATATCACCCAATGGTAACAAATTTAATGAAAATAGCAATGGACCCAGAATAGAATCTTGTGGAACACCGCAGTCAACTTCGGTTAATGCTGATTTTTCCTCTCCAATAATGACATATTGATACCTATCAGATAGGTAAGATTGAAACCAGGACCAGACAAGGCCAGACAGTCCCACTAAGTATTTGAGCCGATTTAATAAGATGGAGTGGTCTACGGTGTCAAAAGCAGCATTTAGAGCAAGAAGAATTAGAACTGATGGAAAGTTCAAGTCGGAGCTTATCAATAGGTCATTAACTTTGAGGAGGGCTGTCTCTGTACTATGTGCAGCATGAAATCCAGGCTGACATTTCTCAGATACACCATTAAGAGTTAAAAAAAAAAAAAAGTTTGTACTTGAAATGCAACAACCCTCTCTAAAACCTTGTCTAAGAATGGAAGATTGGAGGTGGACCTGTCATTATTAATGAGTTTAGGATCCAGGTTGAGTTTCTTAAGCACAGGCTTTACTATAGCTACCTTAAGTGCTGAGGGAACAATAACAGAAGAAAGAGAACTATTTATAATTTTTAAAATGTGGGTAACAGTAACTCCAAGAGCTTTTTTTTTTAATAATTTGGTAGGAATGGGGTCAAGAGAACATGGTGTAGTTGTTGTGTTGAATCAGAGCTGTCAGCTCTTGAAGGGTAATCAAATAATAGACCACCATAGAAGCCTTAGAGGCACTAATAGGTAATACTGTGCAACAAGCCTCCTTAATAGAATATGTTTGTGGAATCTGATTTCTAATGTGTAATATTTTATTTTTAAAGTGATTTAAGAGGCATTACAGCTAGGAATAGAACCAGTAGCAAGGATGGAACTATTTGGAGAAGGATTCATTAATTTGTCAGTTGTAGCAAAAATAAATCTAGGATCATTTTTATTACTTTCAATTAAGTTAGAGTAATAAGTTGATCTGGACAATGCCAGAGCCTTCCTATATTTAGCCAGGTGGTCCTTCCATATAGTGTTGTGAAAATGCAGTTTTGTTACCCGTCATCTCCATTCTAATTTCCGACCCTCATATTTCAATTTGTGAGTAGGATCATTAAAACACCCTCTGAGTTTTGAATGGCGCTACATCATCTAAGATACCAGTCAATGAGGTGTTGTAGATATTCACCATCTCATCTACAGATAAGACCTCCGGGATTGATAATCAACTCAGTATATCAGAAAATTTACCAGCACTTAAGGATTAATATCCCAAGATATAAGTGTAAGTTCCATGGATTTTGTAGTTACTGGTATGCTGACTTTAAAAAGAATAGCAAGATGGTCAGAAATGGTCAGATCTGTAGTTAATACATACTAAACCTTGAGATATTACCAGGTCTAGAGTATGGCCATGATTGTGGATATAGTCTGAGGAATCCAGTAGCCTCATAAATTCCACAGAAGTGGAGTTTGAGTCTGTGTCAACATGTAGGTTGAAATCACCCAGCAGAAGAATCCTATCATAATCGACTGTCAATGAAGATTTCAAGTCACTAAATTCAACTAAAAATAATGGGTTTAACTTAGGTGGTCGGTTAGATAATTACAGTATGAAGAGGTAGTGCACTATTTAGTGTTAATGTTAGCAGTTTAAAAGATGAATAACCTGGGACAGTAACCTGATTAATTCTATGTTCACTATGGAAAATAGTAGCAATTCCAAATAGTAAAGTGGGGAAGCCTCAAACAGTGAGACAATCATGGGGTTTCCATGCAAGTTTATCATGTGTAAAATGTTTTTTGGGTAATATATATATATTATATATATATATATATATATATATATATATATATATATATATATATATACAGTGCCTTGCAAAAGTATTCAGACCCCTGACCAATTTTCTCATATTACTGAATTACAAATGGTACATTGAAATTTCGTTCTGTTCGATATTTTATTTTTAAACATTGAAACTCAAAATCAATTATTGTAAGGTGACATTTAAGAAAAATAAAAAAACTGAAATATCTTGCTTGCATAAGTATTCAACCCCCACATATTAATATTTGATAGAGCCACATTTCACTGCAATAACAGCTTTAAGTCTTTTGGGGTAAGTATGTACCAGCTTTGCACACAGTGTCGGAGTGATTTTGGCCCATTCTTCTTGGCAGATTTGCTCCAGGTTGTTCAGGTTGGTTAGACGACGCTTGTGGACCACAATTTTCAAATAGTGCCACAGATTCTCAATGAGATTGAGATCAGGACTTTGACTGGGCTACTGTAGGACATTCACCTTTTTGCTCTTGAGCCACTCCAATGTTGATTTGGCCTTGTGCTTGGGATCATTGTTCTGCTGAAAGGTGAATTTCCTCCCAAGCTTCAGTATTTTAGCGGACTGAAGCAGATTCTCTTGCAGTATTTTCCTGTATTTTGCTCCATCCATTCTTCCTTCAGTTGTAACAAGATGCCCAGTCCCCGCTGATGAGATGCATCCCCACCGCATGATGCTGCCACCACCATACTTCACTGTAGGGATGGTGTGTCTTGAGGCATGGGCAGTGTTAGGTTTGGCTTAGGTTTGGGTTGGCTTGATATGGTTGACTGGTGCACCATTACTCCACTCCCAGCCACTGAACTCTGTAGCTCCTTCAAAGTGATTGTTGGCCTCTCTGTGGCTTCTCTCACAAGTCTCCTTCTTGTTTGAGCGCTGCGTTTTGAAAGACGGCCTTTTCTTGGCAGTGCCTGGGTGGTGTGATGCAGCTTCCACTTCCTGATTATTGATCCAGCTGTGCTCACTGGGATATCCAAACACTTGTGTCCTCGTTAGGGCAATTTCTTTCATCGGTGCAAACTGGGAGCTTCCACAGCACAGGGGTTGAATACTTATGCAAGCAAGATATTTCAGTTTTTTTTTTTCTTAAAAATATTTCCCAACATAAAACCGATGTCACCTTACAATAATTGATTCTGAGTTTCAGTGTTTAAAAATAAAATATCAAACAGAACGAAATTTCAATGTACCATTTGTAATTCGGTAATATGAGAGAATTGGTCAGGGGTCTGAATACTTTAGCAAGGCACTGTGTGTGTGTGTGTGTGTGTGTGTCTATATATGTCTACAGTGTGTGTGTGTGTGTCTATATATATATATATATATATATATATATATATATATATATATATATATATATATATATATATATATATATACATACAGTACTGTGCAAAAGTTTTAGGCAGGTGTGAAAAAATGCTGTAAAGTAAGAATGCTTTCAAAAATAGACATGTTAATAGTTTATATTTATCAATTAACAAAATGCAAAGTGAGTGAACAGAAGAAAAATCTACATCAAATCCATATTTGGTGTGACCACCCTTTGCCTTCAAAACAGCATCAATTCTTCTAGGTACACTTGCACACAGTTTTTGAAGGAACTCGGCAGGTAGGTTGGCCCAAACATCTTGGAGAACTAACCACAGTTCTTCTGTGGATTTAGGCAGCCTCAGTTGCTTCTCTCTCTTCATGTAATCCCAGACAGACTTGATGATGTTGAGATCAGGGCTCTGTGGGGGCCATACCATCACTTCCAGGACTCCTTGTTCTTCTTTACGCTGAAGATAGTTCTTAATGACTTTCACTGTATGTTTGGGGTCGTTGTCATGCTGCAGAATAAATTTGGGGCCAATCAGATGCCTCCCTGATGGTATTGCATGATGGATAAGTATCTGCCTGTACTTCTCAGCATTGAGGAGACCATTAATTCTGACCAAATCCCCAACTCCATTTGCAGAAATGCAGCCCCAAACTTGCAAGGAACCTCCACCATGCTTCACTGTTGCCTGCAGACACTCATTCGTGTACCGCTCTCCAGCCCTTCGGCGAACAAACTGCCTTCTGCTACAGCCAAATATTTCAAATTTTGACTCATCAGTCCAGAGCACCTGCTGCCATTTTTCTGCACCCCAGTTCCTGTGTTTTCGTGCATAGTTGAGTCGCTTGGCCTTGTTTCCACGTCGGAGGTATGGCTTTTTGGCCGCAAGTCTTCCATGAAGGCCACTTCTGACCAGACTTCTCCGGACAGTAGATGGGTGTACCAGGGTCCCACTGTTTTCTGCCAATTCTGAGCTGATGGCATTGCTGGACATCTTCCGATTGCGAAGGGAAGTAAGCATGATGTGTCTTTCATCTGCTGCAGTAAGTTTCCTTGGCCGACCACTGCGTCTACGGTCCTCAACGTTGCCCGTTTCTTTGTGCTTCTTCAAAAGAGCTTGGACAGCACATCTGGAAACCCCTGTCTGCCTTGAAATTTCTGCCTGGGAGAGACCTTGCTGATGCAGTATAACTACCTTGTGTCTTGTTGCTGTGCTCAGTCTTGCCATGGTGTATGACTTTTGACAGTAAACTGTCTTCAGCAACCTCACCTTGTTAGCTGAGTTTGGCTGTTCCTCACCCAGTTTTATTCCTCCTACACAGCTGTTTCTGTTTCAGTTAATGATTGTGTTTCAACCTACATATTGAATTGATGATCATTAGCACCTGTTTGGTATAATTGTTTAATCATACACCTGACTATATGCCTACAAAATCCCTGACTTTGTGCAAGTGTACCTAGAAGAATTGATGCTGTTTTGAAGGCAAAGGGTGGTCACACCAAATATGGATTTGATGTAGATTTTTCTTCTGTTCACTCACTTTGCATTTAGTTAATTGATAAATATAATCTATTAACATGTCTATTTTTGAAAGCATTCTTACTTTACAGCATTTTTTCACACCTGCCTAAAACAACTGTACTGTGTGTGTGTGTGTGTGTGTGTATATATATATATATATATATATATATATATATATATATATATATCCCTTTCATTCAGGCAATACAGCAGGGGATCAGGTGATGCTGAAACCCTGCCGTCATGCTGACCGCTGCTGAGGCATTAAACACAACTCAAATACGGGTAGTGGGCACTTGAAAGGAAGTTGGTGGATACTGATGGAAGGGACTGAATTGCAGCATAAGTTCCTGTACAACTCTTGTCAACATCAAAATGAGGTGTTCAGGAATCAGTGGCTGCCTGTGAGACAGACAGGGAAGGTTACCAGTGTTGCCAAGTCTCACAAGAAAAAAAGTGACACTGCCTTTCAAAAGAACTCCAGAACAAGCAAACCCATGTTAATGGGTGTTTTATGCAAGTTCCAACCAGCGACTCACCTTGTTATAAGCGGACTTGGCAACTGTGAAGGTTACCTCAGCCGCCAGTTTCAATTGGACAGCAGCAATCTGAGGAGGCTTGTGCTGTCAGAGATTCTCTCCTTTCTTTTAAGTTGTGTTGGATTTTTAAATATTAATGATGCAAACAAATAAAACACAGTCAATACGTTCATTTGCAATTTTATTCGGTCAGTTCTGAGAGAGCATCAACAACTTGTTGGATGTTGTTGCGCTGTTTTGGGCGATCAAGCTGGCTCATGACATCCAGTTCACGCGTTGTTTTTGGACATAGCTGGGATCTAAAGAAGGACAGTTATTCATTTGGTTAGACATTTAAGCAGCAAGGGGATTCTCAAACAGCTGCTTTAATACTATAACAAGGGCATAACGCAGTTCAGGGTAAGTGGTTTTATACAGAACTAAACCCACAAGAAATATACAACATGACAGACCAGACACAGCAAAAAGCAATAATAAAAAAAAGCCGCCCGCATTATCATTAAGGTGAACTGCTCCACTGCTAACCATAAAATTGACCATCAGCCACTACTTTCTGCTGTCTTGGAATCCACAGTAACAACTGACCTGCTCCCTTGCAATATTTATACTTAAGGATAAACACGCTCATTAGCATTTACACATGAAATGTGGGTTTCCATGCGAAACTGTTCATGGATTTTCCTGTGTGTTTTTGTCATTTACACAAGTAAATGATATTTACACTATCCCTCTCTTTGGCCATTTTTTTCGGACACAAACCTGATTTACTCAAGTAATTATCCCAAACGTGCACACGCATGGCCATTCACGTGTAAATTGACACGCATGGAAACCCCATGATTGTCATTGGGTCCAAGCCAAGTTTCAGTTAATGATAAAATATCAATCCCGTAATCCTGAATAAAATCACTAATTAGCAGAGCCTTATTAGACAGAGACCTGACATTAAATAAGTATAAACATAGACCAGTCCCATCTAGCAGGGATAATAGGAATCTGAGTAAGATTACAGTAACACACACCTCTGATTACTCACTGTAAAGCAGGGGTGAAAGGAAGCTATCACATCAATCTTGCATATCTCTTTAGGTCCTCCCCCCCAGTGCCTAGTTTAAATACTTTGCAAGCTGGTTCATGATATTAACAGCTAACCTGCTTGCCCCTGATCTATTAAGATTAAGTCCATCCTTCTTGTAAAATATACTTCTCCAGAAACAGTCCCAGTTGTTTATAAAACCCAGGCCCTCTTGAGCACACCAGCCAGCTAGCTACACATTTACAGTCCTTATTCTGCTGAATTTTTCATCCCTACAACCAATAACAGGTAATAGAACTGACAGAATAATTCTGCATCCTGGCCTGGTTGTTGTTTGAATGGTTCTGAACGCCTAACAAGCACTGGTATTTAGAAAAGAGAATTAAGGATTGAAGCAGACAGGAATTAATACTTTACAAGAAGCACTGTTGGAATCGGATAGTTCTGCCTCTAGCAGCCTAGAATCTAATCTGTTTTAGGTCAAAGTGAGTTTGATTAAATTTATTAACAAAGAATACGGCTGGAAATTGTGCCTACAGGTGACAGCCAAAAATTAAATATTTACTGTGGAAGATGTTACACCTACCATAGAGGGTGTATTTGCAGAAATGAACTGTGCTGTGTTTGTGTGCATACTCTATGTCTGAGGGGCTGCAGGTGTTTACACTGGGAAGCCAGTGTATGTCTGTGAGGGGATGTTCAGCAGGATTAACACATAGCAATAAAAGCCAGCCATCTTCCGACAACCTTGGAAAGAGACAGCGTGTTTTTAAAATTCCGATTATAGGTCATTTTATTGGAGACAGCATTATTTGTTTTATGTTGTGCTTTGTGGTGGTTGGTTTAGAAATGTGGTTCTGTAAAGTATACAAGCAGTCAGTCCCCTTAAAGATTTCCATTTTCATTTTTAGTTTTTCTTTTGTTTTACTTTCCCTTTTGCATTTTATATCTATGCAATCATTCAGTTTCTCAAGAATGGTGTTTTACAATTGGATATGATCTAGGTTAAGGTGCTTTTGCCTGAGTTTTGAAGCTGGTCTTCAGTTCCAGTTGCCAGCCATAGATATATTTAACATAGGGGAGATAAGACTATGTGTTGGTCAGTAAGAACCATGTATGTTAGTGACCACCCACTATGGATCAGGTTTTCTTTTGTATTGCTGGTGGTAGAGAGTAGATTACTTTAATAGCACTTAATAACACAGAGAAGCGTTGGCTGATCTAGCTTTGTTGCATATAACTGTGGGTAGAGCAGTGTCAGAACTTAGACTGGAGTGCCTTAACCACACACAAAATGTGTTTCAGTGATTGCGATGTAAATCTGATTCTGCTGGTTATGCGCTGTGTAAGAAACTATACCAGGGTCTGTAAATGAGCAGTCCTTCACATGATCGCACATTACGCACACAACATTCTGTAATGGGCATCTTGGTTTCGGTCAAGATTGGCAATACAGCAGGCTGGCTTTGTTCGAGGTCACATGGCACACTCGGGTGACGGCTGCTTCTGAATCAAATACTAGTGTTTTGCAGAGAACATTCTCAAAAGTGATGAATCAATGGGCCATTGTAGTGAACCGACTACCATAAAAGAATAAGAGCTGTTAATCACCAAGTATTGTAAACGATCAGACTAATTAAAAACCTGTTTCAGTTAAGATTGCCCTTCCTCTAAGTATGTACTATACTGTACAGTATGTTGGTGGACATATAAATGGTTTGTTTTATCGCATGCATCAGGCCCTCATGATCGAAATAGAGATGTTTCCCAAAGCTAGCTTGTGCTCAGTAAGAATTCACACCCCGAAGCTTGGATGTAATTATCAGGTTTCATTGTATTGTTTGAGGTGTGTCTCCTTCCCAATAGGAATGACAGTGGGATATCAGTCTGGATGAGGATCTCTCCTTCATTTTAATCTGATTCTGAAATATCTTGCTTTCTGTTTATCCTGTTTTGTATGATTACCTAACCTTGAGTAGACCTAAGCAAAAACAAAAAGCGCTTGTGTAGCAAACATATTTTTTTGTCAGGAAGTTTAGCTGCTGTTTGGAGTGTAGATATTATTATTTTTTAGTTACAGAAACATTTTTATAAATTATTATTACCTATCTGCAAAAATCCCCCCCACCCGAAACATAGTCCTGGCTATGCCACTGAAAAAAAGCAGGTTTCATTTGACCTTTTTGAAGCAAAATGAGTTCATTCTATAGGGTGATGTAAAACACACGACAGCCCGGAGCCCTAGCATTAGAATAGCTTTTAATGTCTTGCAGTACCCTTTCCATCCCTGGTACTGTGCATTCGATATATGTACGTGATTTACACATATGTACGTTATTAACATTTTTTATTTCTATGCTTTTTACCATGGTATGGTGCAGTATGTGGTTGAGAATATAGCATTAGAGTTTGCCCATTATTTCCCACTGCCTGTAACTTTTTAAACCCATGGGCAACAGTTTTCCTCAAAGTCACAGCCTCAGTCAATATTTGTATTATACTAGGTATCATTGTTAAAGTCTGTATATCTTACCGCATGGAATATAGAGATAGGGGCATCTCTAGCAATAGGCCACTGAGACAATGCCATAGATCTTTGACATTAAAAGCAGGTTTTTAAACATCAACCAGGAAGTTCTCAGGAAGCCGGCAGTTTAATCAATAGAAGAGTAACCGGATCTGATGATAGTCTAACGTTATGGTTGCAGAACAGTGTGTGGTCCACAGACTGCAGCTTGACACCTGAGAGCACAAGATGCGCTCATCTGGTCCATACAAGGCCCCCTGATAATGACCTGCCTGTGTCTGCCACACACGAGGGCCTCTGATAATGACCTGCCTGTGTCTGCCACACACGAGGGCCTCTGATAATGACCTGCCTGTGTCTGCCACACACGAGGGCCTCTGATAATGACCTGCCTGTGTCTGCCACACACGAGGGCCTCTGATAATGACCTGCCTGTGTCTGCCACACACGAGGGCCTCTGATAATGACCTGCCTGTGTCTGCCACACACGAGGGCCTCTGATAATGACCTGCTGTGCTAACGCGTATGGCACCTACTTATCTGCTGAACCGAATGTGTCTGCCACACACGAGGGCCTCTGATAATGACCTGCCTGTGTCTGCCACACACGAGGGCCTCTGATAATGACCTGCCTGTGTCTGCCACACACGAGGGCCTCTGATAATGACCTGCCTGTGTCTGCCACACACGAGGGCCTCTGATAATGACCTGCGTGTGTTTGCTATGCACGAGGGCCCCTGATGCAAATACTTGAGGCTGTGATGCGCTTTTTAAGTTTATTTATTTATTTATTTATTTTACCATAATTCTATTTACTTGCCAGTTCCCTGTCATCTTTCTGAGTGCTCTGGGAAGGAACTGAAGAAGACGTGGCTTGTTTTTCAGTATTACAAATTCATGAAACCAAGTTTTTTAGAGAGGGTTAATGTTATGCTATTCATTAATATAATATGTTGTGCATGTACGGTATACTATAGTAGTTTTAGTAGAAAAAAAGACAGACCTGGGCTCAATCACAATAACAACGGGATTGTTTGCTGAAATTACAATTCCAATTCCAATGCTTTTTTGTTCAACTACAATTATGCTGCAGTAAATTACAATTTATAATTCCAATTACACTAAAAGATATCATAAAACAACTACACACATTAACATGTTTACTCTATTTAGTTTAAATAATCTAGCAATAATCACAGGTACAAATGCAGAAACATATTGTATAACATTTTTGTTTTTTTCAAACAAATGGGGTTGAAAATACAAGAATGATCGAATGACAGATAAATGCGTAATTGGACTGAAATGGATCACTTTATATGGTATAATTACAATGGGCCACAGATCCACTACAATTACTTTGTAATTCCAGTTCATTGCGAATTGCACAATTACTCTCCATTGTAATTGACTGCAGATCTGCCCAGTGCTCTATTTTGAGTTCCATATGAAAACATATTTAAATATATTTGCTTTACTGCTGAAAAAAATATACTATTGTCACCTTTTTTGCACAGTCCGTTTTAAAGTGATATTTAAAGTGTTTAACTTTATAAAATATAAATGAGATAACACTGCAGACAAATTTGAAACTGTACGAATGTAACCTAAACAAACCGCTCCAAATGGGAGGGGGGCGTGGGGGCTATTTCCGACTACACTTTGGGCTGTGATTACTGTGATATTACTGTGATAAATGCTCTATGATTGTGACCCTCTGGTCCAGATTTTCCACTGTGGGTAAATTGCCCATGTAATACATTTGCTATGGTGGGTGCAATTTGTCTGATTTTCCCATAGAGGAAAATGTTGGTCTGTCTTTAATCCCGATGAGCCAGAGATTTCAATAGGGAAGCAACAGTGTTTCTGTAGCTGAATGGATCCGGATGTTTGACTGTGACTCGCCTGTGATTCACCGCCAAGCTGGAGGAATGAATCAAAGAAGGAGCTCTTGCTGAATAAATCAAAGGGAAAGGGCAGATGACAAGAACAGCACACCGAGAGTGTAAATAATGTATGCATTGAGGTTGTCATAACTAAAAATAAGCAACAGGAAAGACCTAGACCTACAGTGATGGGAAGGAGAGTTTTTATTTGAAATGTCACAGTGTTCACGATTCTGAGAACAATGATGCACTTATAGAAGAGACTTGTTTACACAGGGAGTGGTGTGGGTATGGAGTGGGTTACCTAGCCATGCTGTTGATGCTGAATCATTTGTATCCTTGGTTGCACTTTAAAATGATACCTTACAGTTAGCTGCTATTCATGCTGGAATTCATTATAGATTTGTGGCAATTTTTTACAATTATCTTCATGAATACAACAGAAAAATCATTACAAAAAAACATTTCTTAATCTGAAGTTACTCCTATAAGTTCCTGTGGAAAATTGAAATTCATGTGAATTTGATGCCATTATTTTCAAGTGTTACCAGAGCCTTTAAGACCGGACTAGACAAAGTTTTGAGATCAGTCAGTTACCCGGAAGAGTATTAATGGGCCGAAGGGCCTTGTCTGGTTTGAAAATCCTCTCCTCTTCTTTTTAGGGGGATGCAGATACCAGGATTTTTCAAGCAGTCCCCTTTAGTGGCTTTTTAAGTCACTAGGTACTGTATTTATTGAAATGTATAGTTCTGTTATGTGTGTTAATTAAACAACACAAAACACAGCTTGGCCTCATTTGCCCACTTTTACACAATTATCGAGTACTAATCAGTGTGACTTCCAGTAATATCCCACTGTTTCCTCCTTCTTAAAGGTGTAATCTTTTTTATGAAACCAGCAGACATTAAGTTATTGAAAATAACGCATGCTTTTAGGTTCCAGACATTTTATACTGAACGCCATTCCTGTTCATAATGTTGAGTTCCTACTGTACAGTCTGTTTGGAGGAATCGTCATGGTGACACTAGTAGGTTTGTGGTTGCCTAGATCCTGTCTTGGTTGAATAAGCCCCTCAAAATCAACATGCAGAAAGCTGCTGAGCCCCCTTAGTTCTCTATACTGAGTTTGCTATGCCGTGATCCCAGCTCTGTGTTTTTTTGGGTAAAAGTAAAAATACAGGTTCAGTGAACTGTAGTTAATTGTGAAGTACAGTACTTGTTCCTGTTACTGTTGTCTCTAATTTTGTATTTACAGATACATATTGTAATTTGTATGTGTTAACTCCCATATCATGCACACAGAGTTCTCTGCACTAAAAAAGACAAAGGCTGATTTATCATTCGCCCCCCCCCCCCCCCCCCCACCCTTTATTTATTTATTTTTGAACTCCTGGTGTGTTTTTCTTTTAATATATACTTCTACTACAAAAAATAGTTTTTGTAATGGCATCCTATTTGGTCTTAAAATGAACCTGATTCAGCTCATTTTTAGGTTAAAAGCAAGTCAGGAAGAATCAGGAGTCTAGAGAAGAATCAGGAGTCTACAGAATGCTTGGAATGATTGTAATGAGAAACAAAAGCCTACACATTTTTTTTTTTGCCTTGAAACAACAGGCCCGATGATGACTCTGCTTGCTGCCTGCGAGTAAGTGAGCATGGGCTTCAAGGCAGTTTGGGGATCAGCGAGACCGTGCCTCCGAGCAGTCAGGAAATCTCAGTAGTTAATTATTCTCTCTGCAAGCCTCTGCACAGGCTGAGTCAGATTTCAGAATCCCTTTGGCTGCTGAACTTTACCAGAGAGTTCTATTTACTTGGCAGTTCCCTGCCGTCTGTCTGAGTGCTGCGGGAAGGAACTTAAGGAGGCAGGGCTTGATTTAACACAAGATAAGCTAGCTGCTGTGATTTCTTTTTTATATTTTACAGTTTGTATATAAGACTCTTATTGCACAGCAGTTTCCCCCATTCCAGATTTTAATATGTGCTTGATTAGCCAAGTGCATAAACAAGCAGCTCTGGCACTTCTTATTAAACTTATAATAAAATCAGGAATGGATCAAACTGCTATGCAATGTGAGTCATATTTACATCCCTGGTCCCTGTTCAGGATAATGTAGTTTTCAAGGTTCACTGGTAAACATATAGCTATTTATCTGGTTTCAACAATTAGGTAGGAAGATGACCAGGATTTGTGTAAGGAGTTTATTGTACCCTTTGGCCACACATCATGATTTGCAAAGTACATTTTCTCTAGATTTATATTAGGACTCTTGTGAAACTACTGTCCTAAAAATAAATTAATAAATAAATAAATACATAAATAAATAAAAGTTTTCTGAATTACAAAAAACATCCCCCCAGCCACTGAACTCTGTAGCTCCTTCAAAGTGATTGTTGGCCTCTCTGTGGCTTCTCTCTCAAGTCTCCTTCTTGTTTGAGCGCTGAGTTTTGAGGGACGGCCTTTTCTTGGCAGTACCTGGGTGGTGTGATGCAGTTTCCACTTCCTGATTATTGATCCAACTGTGCTCACTGGGATATCCAAACACTTGGATATTATTTTGTACCCTTTCCCTAATCTATGCATTTGTATTACTTTATCTCTAACTTCTGTAGAATGCTCTTTGGTCTTTATTTTCCTTCAGATTCACAGCCTTACCAATGATCCTTCAACAGTGGGGTTTTTATCCAGAAAATGTGACAGCAACTTTAATGGTTCACAGGTGGAGGCCAATGGTAAGGTAATTGTGTCTTCGTTAGAGCAATTTCTTTCATTGGTGCAAACTGGGAGCTTCCACAGCACAGAGGTTGAATACTTATGCAGTCAAGATATTTCAGTTTTTTATTTTTCTTAAAAATATTTCCCAACATAAAACCAATGTCACCTTACAATAATTGATTCTGAGTTTCAGTGTTTAAAAATAAAATATCAAACAGAACGAAATTTCAATGTACCATTTGTAATTCGGTAATATGAGAGAATTGGTCAGGGGTCTGAATACTTTTGCAAGGCACTGTGTGTGTGTGTGTGTGTGTGTGTGTGTGTGTGTGTGTGTGTGTGTGTGTATGTATGTGTATATATATATATATATATATATATATATATATATATATATATATATATATATATATATATATATATATATATATATATATATATATATATAAAAGCAGAACTGTGACAGAAGGATATCATTTATCAAGTCAACCTCTTAGCCACCAAATGTCATTAGGTTCTTGCCATAAAACTGATCTGAACTTAAGACCTAGAACTGGATTTGAATTCAGACAAAAATGTCTTTGGGTTTAGGGTCGCAGCCAGGAGACTATATGAGCAGTTTTTTAATCTGGAGCTGTTCTGTTTATAAAGTGTCAGTTTTGTAACTTGGTTGGTGCAAATGTTGCCTTTTGGAAATTAAGCCCAGAGGTAGAAAACCAGTAAATAAACCGTTCATTCAGATACAGTTATTTAAGTGTAAAACAGGTCTCATATTGGGAGTGCTGCTGTTCTCATTAAGTGCTACTGTGACTGGAAGAGCCCCTTACAAGCAAAATAAGAATGTTGTTTTTGTCATTGGTCTTTTTGTGTGAAGTAAGTTTTCTTTATTAAACAAAACAGATTAGGAATTTCAGTTCACTACAAATGGATACATTGATCTTGTAATACTGTAAGACACATTTTCTAAAACCTGTCATACTCTGTCTAGATACAGTTAGTGTAGAGTAGGTTGGGCTGCAGGGATGAAAATAACACTCCCACTGCATAGCAGTTTGATCCATTGCTGGTTTTACTACGAGTTTAATAAGACACACCTGAGCTCGTTACCTATACATTGTGGTTAATCAAGCTTGTAGTAAAACCTGGAAAGGGTGAAAGTGCTATGCAGTAGGAGCTTTTTCCATCCTTTCTGTATGTGATTCTCCCCTGGCTTTTCTCCCAGAGATTTACAGACTGCCTGTGCTTCTCCTGTGCCTTGGACTGGAAAGGAATTCTGGACAAGCTCAAAACAGCTCGAAGCCAGGGAAAGTCAGATTTAGAGAAAAATGATAATTAAGTATTGGCGCAAAAGAACGACTCGAATCATTGTAAACACCCTGCAATAAATAGCAAGTGAAACGTAAAAGAGCAATTCAAATATTGTAACTTTTAACATGTTCTTACTCCAGCTAAATTCCTTGGATAGATTATTCCAGTAGGTGGTCAAGTACGTGATATACAGATCCGGATAAGGACCACAATTTTATTTTGTGGACTGCTAATAAAAGAAAATCAGATGACACTCCTTTTCACCTTTTTATTTCATGTTTATAAAGCGCTCAATTAGAGATGTTAGTCTCCTTGCATTGAGCCCCTGGGCTGCTTGTTTTTTGTTCATGTAACGGAGATCTGTGCTGACTGTCTGGCGCGTGTGTGCTATTGCAGGAAGAGGGCAGCGGCCTCGGAGATCTGCCCATCAGTCATGGCAGTGACACAGAGAGGTGGAGAAGAGGCTGTATTGGCTTTCCTTCTCTCTGAGTGGCTGAAGCGTGGGTATTGGTGGATTGCTGACCCCATCAGATAACGCTCTGTTGTCCCCTCAGCCAGCCCCTCTAAGACGAAACGAGCCAGCTGGCAGAAGCTCTGTTGCCGGACCGAGCACGGCCGAACAATGAGCACTACAACAAATTAATTAAAAAGAAAAAGGAATTTTTAGTAGGGGGGAGAAACCTGGGGCAGAACCCCGAACAGTTCACGCAGGTTGAGGGAACGGGTGAGCGTAGGACAGAGATCCAGGCCATCAGGATAGCGACGGTCGGGGTAACGCTGCCGAGTGCAGCACCTTTTATTTTGTAGTTTTATTACTGTGTTTTATTTTCCCTTTTTATTCTCCTTTTGTCATTCATTATTATTTCTGAGCACCTGTGAGTGCACCAGCAGTTAACTGTTTACTGGTATTGGTAACCCTGTGGTCCTGTTTACTGTGTTCAGGACACAGACAGCAGCGCCCTCTGCGGGCAAAAATAAAAACAGAAAGAAAATAATGAAACTGGGCACCAGTGCGGTGTTTTGAATAAAACCTTCTGTCTTCCGTGTTTGTCAGTGGATTGCCCACCACCCTTCCACAGTTCACAATTGTTTTTTTTTAATCTATTTTTATAATGACTGATGAAGAATCAGAATTTGGAGTTTATGTGTGGGTTACTAGTTAATCGGTGCCCTAAAGTGAGCTTACCCATTTCATTCTACTAATGCAGGGCTTCTCAAACTCGATCCTGGGGACCCCCTGTGTCTGCTGGTTTTCATTCCAACCGAGCTATCAGTTACTTAACTAGACCCTTAATTGAACTGATAATTTGCTTAATTAGACCTTTTTAGTTGTTTTCAGCGCTTGAACAGTTGCATATTTCAAGTTAGCTATAACATTTTATAAGTAACTTGAACTGCAAGTGTTTACTGAAAACAAGTAAAATGGTCTAATTAAGCAAATTATTGGCTCAATTAAGGGTCTGGTTAAGTATTGAGAGCTTGGTTGGAGTGAAAACCAGCAGTCACAGGGGGTGCCTAGGACTGAGTTTGAGAAGCCCTGTACTAATGGATGAGGCTGGAAGTTAAGCAAGGATCTCAAGAGAGTTGAGAGCTACAGCCGTAATCTATTTAGTCTACTACTTTTCTGAAACAAACTGGATTTGAATCATAGTTAGCTCAGAGTTTCAAAGGGACTCCCACACACTTGGCAGGAGAGATTATTTTTATATAATAGATCCAAAGGGCACAAGCTTTGTGTCTACTGACCGTTTTCTTCAGAGCTTAAAAGTTTGAGAAATGAGGGTTGTGGCCACTGGTGTCATTCATTGCTTCTCATTCCAGACTGAAATACAATGCAGTTACAATAAATATTGTATCCTTTTACATTTTTCAGTCATTTATTCTTAACAAGATTTACTGTCTGTGCAAGTACAGTACCTGCCATCCCGAGTTATGAAAGTAAGTGTGTGGCTTACCTGAGTAAAAACTAATATCACCAATCCAGTAATTAATTTGCAGCTGGATACTGATTTAAATGCTTGTGCTGATGGTTTAAGATGTAGGCCATTGCACAATGAATACTCCAATCTGGCTCGTTATATTATATAGACAGATTCATAGTGAATACTCCGATCTGGGTAATTGTATTGTATCGACAGATTCATATTGAATACTCTGATTTGGCTCATTGTATTGTATCGACAGATTCATAATGAATACTCCGATCTGGCCCATTGTACAGTACCTTTTAAAAAAAACTGTAACAGGAATATGCTTACAAAACAAATATGAACACCTGAAGTGTTCAGATTGTAAATTGAGACTTTTACAATATCCTTTTTGTTCATGTCTATTTAAACACAGCTGTGGTTTTGGTTTTACAAAATGTACATTAAAAGATTAGAAGGATTGTTCTGCATTTACACGGTTGACAGGTTAAGCACCGCAGGGAAACAATTGCGAGAGCTGCAAATTGGGGCTCATGCTTCAGCAGAACTGTAAACTGCCCTCCCTTTAGGTTTTGCATTATAAAGTGTATGCAGAGGTATATTTTCTGCACAAAAGGCTTTGGTTAATTTGAAGTTTGTTTCTCTAAAGCTGCTTCCTTCACTTTCATGAAATTGTTTGGGATATTGCTCTGGTAGTTGCTTAGAACTTAATTTCCACGCTTTTTTTATAGTTCTGTGTAAGTATTCACCTTTATTTGACATTTGCTAACCTCCTTTAAGTTTGCACTGAAACCAATTCAAAAGACAAACTGTTCTTATCCTATTTACACGATGACTGGAAACAAATGTCAAAATTCACAGGTTCCGTGACCACCGTGATAAAATCACGTCCATACTCATCCATAATACATCCCGTATCGTAACATGAACCTTTACAATGCTATTCATACAGTATAGACTGGATCCTTTGTAAAGAATTATTGCACAACAGAAAGGTGACACACCATCCGTGGTCTTCACTATGTGCATTCCTGACATTCTCCTGATCTTCAGGTAGCTCCCAGTGCTCATCCACATACTCCTTGTATTACTCATATTTGAATGCCTGAATGGGAGCTGAAGTTACAGCAAGCAGTAACGAAACGCCAGGAACATCCTCCTGTGCCCAGAGAAGTGAGAGTGCTGTCAAGGTGCGCTCAGGTGATCGCTTATTGCATCTCAAGAGCTGTGATACCGCTGGGCATGAAAGTCAGCTCTGGGGTTGTAAACGAGAGGAGGAGAAATAGAACCTCTATCTGGAAGGATGGCTGTAGACAGAAATGATGAAGTAGAACAGACGAACAGCCCCCCTAAGGATGGAGTTATTGACACCAGTTGGCAAATTAGTTTACAGCTCATGCTATGCTGCAACAAGGCAAATGATGATGTGGCTGAGTTTCTTTTCTTTGCATACCAGTCATCGCTGACCAGCTTTTGTTTTATTATTATTGTCATGTCTTTGAGCTATATATGGCTCCACTGAACTTGACAATATGGCTCTATTGAAGTAACCTATTTAAGGGATTTTAATGGGTTTGAAAAGACCGCAAGGGCAACCTGTAGTCTTTGGTACTACAGAAGCACGCACAGTCCAAAGGTAGCATATCTCTGTTGTGTTTAAACATGCAACATGGTAGATGATCACATCTGAAGCGGTCTCTTAGTGTGGCTGTTACTACAGAGCCTACATTGTATAGAATTCCAACAAGGTGTCACCTTGCACGTCCCGTTGTAAATTAAACATGTTTAGGTTGTCTGGGTTCTTTTCATAAAGATATTATATGTTCATACCGGAAACAAGCAATTCTGAATTATACTGCAAAAAGACAACGCAGTTATAAAAAGGTATTTATTAATTAACAAGCACTATCAGCATATTATTAAATATAATTCCCCTCCGATCTATGTCCGCTAAGTCTGTTGCCAACGAGCTTGTGAAGGTTTTCTCCCGGGTGGGAATTCCCAAAGAGATACTAACCGATCAAGGCACCAATTTTATGTCCCGGCTAATCCGCGGAACATGTAAGCTTTTGGGAATTAAGACCATTAGGACCTCGGTGTTTCATCCTCAGACCGACGGTTTGGTGGAACGCTTTAATAAGACCCTTAAGAACATGTTGCGCAGATTTATTCGTAGTGATGTGCGTTACTGGGACCAGCTGATTCCTCCTCTTCTCTTTGCGATCAGAGAGGTTCCCCAGGCTTCTACGGGGTTTTCACCATTCGAGCTGCTGTATGGGCGGAGACCCCGGGGCGTGCTCGACCTGGTCAGAGAGATGTGGGAGGAGCAGCAGGACAATTCGACCAATACCATCCGGTATGTGTTGGACCTGCGCAAACGTCTTGAGTCTGTTGGAAAATGGTCGCATGACAATTTGCAGCAGGCGCAGCACAGACAGGAGACCCAATATAACCGAGGAGCCCGGTTGCACACATTTCAGCCGGGGGATAAGGTACTTCTCTTATTACCCAGTTCTGAGTCGAAACTCTTGGCTAAGTGGCAAGGACCCTTTGAGGTTACACGCCAGGTTGGGAAGGTGGACTATGAGATCTGCCAGCCGGAGCGACGGACAGAGAAACACATTTACCATATCAATCTCTTAAAGCCTTGGTTACAACCAGAGGCGTTGTTAGTGGCGCATGCAGATGAAGTCACGGACCTAGGACCTGATCTTTCTGTGTTGGCAAGAAAAGGATCGGTACAGATTGCTGAGAATCTGACACCAATGCAGAAATGTCAGGCTCGCGGTCTGGTGGCGGAGTTTCCTGACGTGTTCTCTTCCGTCCCGGGGCAGACTCGAGTAGCCCATCATCACATTGATATTGAGCCGGGGGCGCTAGTTCGCCAGAGGCCGTACCGTATACCTGAGCGTAAAAGACAGGTAATAAAAGCGGAAATTGACGAAATGCTGAGACTGGGGGTAATAGAAGAGTCCCAAAGTGACTGGAACAGTCCAATCGTTTTAGTCGATAAGCCAGATGGGTCAACTCGATTTTGCATTGATTTCAGACGAATCAATGAGAAATCGAAATTTGACGCTTATCCAATGCCCCGAGTAGATGAGTTGCTGGAGCGTCTAGGCACGGCTCATTTTATGACGACACTGGATTTAACGAAGGGGTACTGGCAGATACCCCTGACTCCGGAATCTAGAGAGAGGACGGCGTTTTCGACTCCCTTCGGGTTGTACCAATTCAGGACCATGCCCTTTGGGTTGCACGGAGCCCCCGCCACTTTCCAGCGGATGATGGATCGCATCTTGCGGCCCCATCAGCAGTACGCCGCTGCTTACATAGATGACGTGGTTATCCACAGTGAGGATTGGCCGAGTCATCTGTGTAAGGTAGCGGCGGTGCTGCAATCCTTGCGGGAGGCGGGGCTCACTGCTAACCCAAAGAAGTGTGCCATTGGGAAGAGTGAGTCGGAGTATTTGGGGTATCGAGTAGGGGGCGGCCAGATCAGACCGCTAGTTGCTAAGGTGAAAGCCTTGGCTGACTGGCCGGTTCCTACAACCAAAACCCAGGTGCGCTCTTTCTTGGGACTAGCGGGCTATTATAGAAAGTTCATCCCGAGTTTCGCTACGCTCGCTGCTCCCTTGACAGACCTCACCCGGAAGGCTGCCCCAAATACGGTTCAGTGGACGGAGTCGTGCCAGAGGGCCTTTCTCGCCTTGAAGCGGAGGCTGTGTAGTAAGCCAGTACTATGCAGCCCGGATTTTGGTAAGAGGTTCACCCTGCAGACGGATGCGTCAGAGACAGGTCTCAGGGCAGTGTTGTCTCAGGAGGTTCGGAAAAGCGAGCACCCAGTCCTGTATATCAGCAGGAAGCTCCTTCCCCGGGAGAAAAATTATAGCACCATCGAGAAGGAGTGTCTCGCGGTAAAATGGGCAGTCGAGTTACTCCGGTACTACCTCCTGGGGTGACACTTCACCCTGGTTACAGATCATGCCCCCTTAGCATGGCTTCACCTGATGAAAGATAGCAATGCCAGAATCACACGGTGGTACTTGGCCTTGCAGCCCTATACCTTCAGGGTAGTCCACCGAGCAGGAAAGCTGCATCAAAACGCAGACTTTTTCTCTCGGGAAGGCATGGGGGTGTAAGATTTTCGAATGAACCGGTGGTGTCATTCTGAGGGGAAGGATATGTAACAGGGAGAGATCTGTGCTGACTCTGCTGGCGTGTTCACGGGCTGCAGGAAGAGGGCAGCAGTCGCCCAACAACCGCCTGTGAGTCATGGCAGTGACACGGGGAGGTGGGAAAGTGGGTGTGTGGACTTTCCCCCTCTCTGAATGGCTGAGAGGCGGGTCTTGGGTGATTGTTGGACCTATAAAATAACGCTCTGTTGTTTCCTCAGGTCTGCCCACTTAGACGCGCTAAGAGTGCGGAAGCTTTGATTCGGGACCGGGAATCAGCCGGGAGAAAAATAAAGATTCACAGCAAGACAGAGAGAGAGAGCGGGGAATCCTTGGGCAGACCCCGGCGTATTGTGAAAGAGCAGGCTAGATAGCCGATAGAATAGGACGGTGATCCGGGTCGTGCGGGTAGCGGCGACCGGGATAACGCTACCGAGTGCAGCACCTTTTATTTGTAGTTTTATTACTGTTTTATTTTCCCTTGTTCTTTTCGCCTTCTGTTTTCATTATTATTTCTTTGAGTACCTGGGAGTACACTTGCTGTTCACGTACCAGCTGTGGTATTTCCGTGGTGCTGTCTATCATCGTTGATAGGCAGCCCACGGTCAACAGTGCCCTCTGCCGGAAAAAGCAAGAACTGTTTGAAAATAAAACTGGGCACCTGTGTGGTGTTTTCAAGTACACCTGTCTGTCTCCTAGTCAGTGAATTACCCACACCCCTTCCACAAGGAGGTTTGTGACAGATTTTGACTGGCTCTGAGTTCCTATTTTTTGTATATATTACCCCCTTCATTTCAGAAGGCACATCATTGCATATTTTATCACAGAGAGAGAGAGAGACAGACAGATAGATACAGTTTTCTGGATGTGGCAGCATTTTCTGTGGAAAGATTTAACCCCTACCATGAACTGTAATAAACAAAAATAATACTGTGTGGTTGTGATTATATACCTGTGGGATTATATACCTGTGTACTGCAAGCTATTCGACAGGTTAAATTCAGATCCAATTTTGAAATATAAATATAGTACTCAGTGTTTTTTTTTGTTGTTGGTTTTATTCTGTTTATATTTGTCTCGTTCAAGAGTTACATCACTTTCACTGCACAGACAGCTGTTGTTGCCTGGCAACCAGTGTGCCCAGAGAATGCTGACAGGTGAGCAGAACCTTGCCTCCTGGAGCAGCCATATTAAGAGGGAGTTGGGGCCAAAGGCACAACAGGACTGTGTTTAGTGAAAGTCAGTTGTCTAAAGTGGCCCAGTGCGTCTCGGCTGAGCACACAGTAAACAGTGTCTTCATGGCAGAAAAACAAAGCACAGCACTGAAAAGTACACATAGTCTACAGACATGTATTTGAGAGGGTCGGTGCTGGCAAAGAGAAACACAGAAACAAATATATTGATAACGGTAACTCAGTATCTTGACTCATCTTTTAACTGTTTTTAATCTTTCAACCCAGTAGCAGTGTTATTCAACTTATCTGACTATCCCCCATTAGGAAATATGACTGTGCCATCCTTTTAGTATCGTATTCTGAATCGGTGGTTTGTGCAGTGTAACTCATGCCCACGTTGTGAAAATGTTTGTGAAGATGGTAAAAATTCCCATTCTGATGAGCTAATTTTTCTCCATGTGGGGACCAAGGCAAATAACGGAAAGCATAATTGTAAACCTTATTTCAAGAGCTCTGGAACAAAAGCTTTGGAAATAAGACTCCTATTGCATAGCAGTATCACCCTTTCCAGGTTGTAATAAAAGCTTGATAATCCACTGGAATATACGTAACATGCACAGGTGAGTCTTATTAAACTCATAGTAAAACCGGTAGTGGAACAAACTGCTATGCAATGGGAGTCTTATTTTCATACCTGCCCACTTTTGGTTGCTAAACATGGTCAAATTGTTCAACTTTTTTCCAGATAGACAGCCCCACTCCCCGATATCTTGACTTCTGTGTCCTTCAGCTTTCTGTTTTTGTTTACACCGCCTTCACCTTCACCTTCATCAGTAATTAGCCCTTGGAAACCAAATATTTTCTCACGTGATGATAGTATGTTTGGATGAATGTCGTTGCAATTAGATTGCAATTAGAAGAAGCTGTATGTACTGTCAAATTTCCATTACATGAGAGTAGGTATTAAAACTTCATGCTGATATTGGACTCAGCTCTTGCCAAGATAAGCACCAACTAAGACATAGCTTCTTTTATTGTAAACTAATGTGATCCATCTGCATTTCCATCTATCTGATGATGTAGATGTCCTTCTGCCTGATGTTGGCTGAAGTGTAATGCTGGCTTCAGGGATCAGCCTATTTTGCCTCCCTAGCACATCAGCATACACATCGGCTGCAAAATCAGTTTTTGAAGTTATCCCCTGCATTTAATATAGCTTGCCATGTTTTTTAGTGTTTACAGTACCTCTCTGGGCTGTACAATGTTGTGCTTCCACTTTACTAAAGTTTTCACTATCGTAAACTCGTACAAGGGTACGGTCTGTCCTGTGTCAATGACTGCCCTGCACATGTTCACTCCTGTCTCCGTCTTTCTCCCAGCACCTGCAGATGACGATCCAGGCCCTGCAGGATGAGCTGCGGATCCAGAGAGACCTGAACCAGCTCTTCCAGCAGGACAGCTGCAGCCGCCCCAGCCAGCCCCTGGCCTCGGAGCTGACCGAGGAGAACTTCCAGCGGCTGTACTCCGATTACGAGCGGCAGGCCAAGGAGCTCTTCCTGCTGCGCAAGACCTTGGAGGAGATGGAGCTGCGTATCGACACCCAGAAGCAAACGCTGGGCGCCCGTGACGAGTCCATCAAGAAGCTGCTGGAAATGCTGCAGAGTAAGGGGATGTCGGCCAAGGCGAGCGAGGAGGACCACGAGCGTACACGTCGCCTGGCCGAGGCAGAGATGCACGTCCACCACCTGGACAGCCTGCTGGACCAGAAGGAGAAGGAGAACAATGCCCTCCGCGAGGTAAGATACAGTACAGGGAATGGGCAGATGTACACATTTACAAAGCAGCTCGTAGAATTCTTAGTGATGTTAGTAATGGGACATGGGCAGAAGGACAAGAAAGCACTTCCACTCATTCCAGGTTTTACTACAAGCTTGATGAGCCAGTGTGTCGGTAACAAGCTCAGGAGTGTCTTCTCAAACTCCCAGTAAAACCTGGAATGGTTCAAACTGCTGTGCATTAAAAAGTATTGTAGCTGTAGCTGAAAAATGTGTTTTAAGAGTTTCTTTTAATATTTCTAAATATAAAATTGACCATGATTGTAGGGTACACCAGACCTTTGCCAATGCTCCACAGACACACCAGCATCCGTGCCAGATCCCACAAAGTGTTTTGCTTTTTGTAAATGTAAAGAAAAGCTGGTTTTATTGTCTGTTTTTTGAGTGGCGCAACACACACACACACACACACACACACACAGAAAACGATGAGGTACCTTTTATTGAGGGCAGTTGAGGGAAGATTTTTCAAAGACGATAATGAATTAATTGTCTGCAGTCGTCATAGAAACAGGCCAGGCAGCGGAGAGCAGTTTTATAAAAGCCAGTCACTGCTGCAGATGCTGGAGGATGAGCTGATTAATTAAACTGGAGACAAGTATGTATCTGACCCTGTTAAGTGGGAGAGTGGAAGATTCTCTAGTCCTGTGTTATTAATTACAGTATCCACGTACAGTAGTCTGTCGCATATCCACCCTAACTGTTTATCCACCATGATCAATCTCTTCAGCAACGTTAGTTTATTACTGAACAGAGAACATTAGTTCAGAGATTGTAGCTTTTGTACACAATGTTGTATGTCCTCCGTGTGCAACCATTGCTGGTATAAATCCTGTTTGCCTGAAGGGCGTATCAACTTCACCCTCCGTCTTGATCTCCTGCCTGTCACTCAGCAGTGAATGCACGCACCCACATTGCAGACGGCTACTCTATTACAAGCATTAATACCCTGTATCTTTCAAAACAAGGAATTTAGGGGGTCTCCCTAATAAAAGCTGAATCTCAAAACAATAATTGTGTCAATATAGTAATTGTTACAGCTGTGTATTATGGTATTTAAAACAGGATTAATTTGTCCGCCTTTTTACATATTCGCCCTTACTCTGGTCCCACCGCAGTCTGATATGCGACGGATTACTGTATCTTAATTAGGAACCAGTTAAGACCTGTTTTAGTTACTTGCTTCTTTTGTATACATTTTATATATGTATTATATGTTTACACATGTCCTATGGCTTCCTCTGATCATATTGAGAGTCTATATGAAGATATCATAAGCCATTAAATGTAAATAAAAAACACAAAATGTGACACTAATGTATTTATCTATTTATATAGACCCTGTTGTGGTTTAAACATTCAGAATGTTTTGTCATTGACATTTTGTGTGAGGGATCTTGAGTGCGAAATTTTAAGTTTCGCAGCTGCTAATAGGTTCTAATGGGAATGTGACTTCTACAAAATTCTTAATAGGTTCAGAACTAGTAGAGTAGCCTGTTGCTTTTGAAAAGTAGTTTTGCATGCTGTTTTTGACTGTATGTTTGGAAAGTAGTTTGTTTTTGCATTCTGTTTTTAACTGTTACATTGGAAAGTAGTTTGTTTTTGCATGTTGTTTTTAACTGTTATGTATGGAAAGTAATTTGTTTTTTGCATGCTGCTTTTAACTATCTGTTATGTATGGAAAGTAGTTTGTTTTTGCATGCTGTTTTTGACTGTCTGCATTTGGAAAGTGGTTTGTTTTTTGGATGCTGTTTTTGACTGTCTGCTAAACATGTTGGCATGCACCCTTCATCTGCTATCTACTAGGCTGAATGTTGAATCAAGCCTTGACATGTTTGCTCAAAATGAAAAGCTCAGGGGCTCCTGAGTGGCACATTCCAGTAAAGGCGCGCTGTGTGGAGTTCAGGGTACGCCCTACAGCCTGGAGATTGCAGGTTCGAATCCAGGCTATGTCACTGCCGACCGTGACCTGGGGTTCCTACGGGGCGGCGTACAATTGGACAAGCGCTGCCAGGGTAGAGAGAGCTTGGGTCCGCAGGGCAATCCACGGTTCACCGCACACCAGCGACTCCTCTGGCTGATAGGGCACCTGCGGGTCTGCAGTGGAGCCATTCAGATCTGTGTTGTCTGATGGCTTTGCTGTGGATCCGTTGTGCAAAAAATGATGGATTGGCAGGAGCACGTTTCAGAGGACATGTGTTTCAGCCTCCATTTCCGAAGTCACGGGGGGGGGGTTGCAGCGGTAAACCAGGATAAAAATAATAATTGGGCATTCCAAATTGGGGAGAAAATCAGGGTAAAAACCATTGACTAAATTAAAAAAAAAAAAAGAAAATGAACAACATATCATATTACAAGGGCATTGCAGAGGGAGCAGGAAGGATTGAAAGACTGCCCCAAGATATTAACAAAGGTCTGTTTTTTTTTTTTTTTTCAAAAGGTAATTATTACTGGGGCACTCCACTTGTAACGGATCCTGTAGAAGAATTACTCTTGTTAAAATAGACTAGTTTATAGCGTATATACCATCTAATATGAACAGTTTAATATGTACAGTACCGTTTAATACATAGTTTTCCTTTTCCACTGGCAGATATTTTGCGCAAATAAGTTACATCCGGGACAGTAAATGACAGTCACTGCAGGAAATACAGTTGCTGTTTACTTTTATTCTTCCATGTTTTTGTTGTACAGTTTAATCATATAATGTATACATTTTTAATTACATTTAATGAAAATATAAATTCCTAAAATGTTACTATTTATTACAGTGTACAGCCCACAGGGTGCAGTGTTTTGTACAAATAATAAACTCCCATTCTTTGGCAGTTAAGCTTTCTTGTATTGTTTATATTTAAGGTACTTCAAACATGTTAACCCCTAAGGATTCACACCAGTGAGACCCCTCCTGAAAAACCTGAAACCTAGACTTGCACGCAAGAATTAGAGGACAACTACTCAAATGTATTAAGATGTTATTTATTCAATATTAATAAAACAAAGACACCAGATTAAAAAAGAAATATTATTTTTACATTACATGAAAACAACACTTCTTGTCCTCTTACTGCTGTTTACAAACAATCTGTGGAAACATTATTTGTTACACTCTTGAGGTTATGCTCCGCAACAAAGTGACAAAACAACATTTCTGCCTTTGTGACTGCTTCGGTTGTTGGTGTTGTTTTATGAATGTACGATGTTATCGACGAATTCGTCTGCTTCTGCTTAACACTGTCACTGTGTAATTCCGTTCTGAAGTGCACTGTCAGATCGTACACCCTTGACGCCACCACTTTGATATCTTCACTACAAACAGTGCAGAAAACATATGTTCACCTAGTTATGACGCCACAATGCAGTCAAACTGAGTTGTCCACTGTGCTAAACATTTAAACTAATACATCTTCTGCCTCTTTGGTGGCACCATTTCACACTCTCAAATGCATCTCTGAGTGATTTGTGTACAGAAACGTAGAACTGTTGCGCAGGCGAGGCGAGTCTATTTTTGGAGAAAGGGGTTGTTGAATGAGTTTGCGTAGCAGCTATAGGCTAATGTGAACCTCTTCATAGTGAACACCCCCATAGCAAATAAAATAGTAACCTTGGATGGTTGTAATTGATTTCCCACTGCACGAAGTGTGTTTTTTAGTCTCACAAACATCAACAAATCTATACTGACAATTTAAACAAATGTATATAGTTTAGGACAAATATGTTTGTATCATTAACTGTAACGAAACCGTTTGTGTCATTATCTAAAAAGGCATGAATTGTCGACTGATGAGAGCCATCAATTAGGTGTTGCACTTTTTTTGTGTGCATTTGTGTAAGACTGACTGTTTAAAATTTGGTGACATTGGTGTTTCGCATATGAACTGTATCTGTTAAGACCGCCCACGCAGTTTATCAGCCAATATGATTGGTTGTTAATTGCGTTGGAAATTAATTATATCCTGTGGTTACTTACTAAAGCCTAGCCACGCAGCATTTGACAGGCTGCACAAAACGAATAAGCGGGTTTGTGAGATGATATTAAGAGAGGTAATTTCTCAAAGAGCCTGTGGTGCAAGGTGAGTAGTTTTTCAAAAATCTTGAAGCAGTCAGTGAGCTTTAGGAAGCATTGGCACACAGAGGAAGATAAAAAAATACTGACTTGAAATTAAAAACGTTAGAATCCACTCACTGATAACACTAACCTGACCCGACCCAATCCCAAACCATAATATACAAACTACACTTGCATGCTTGGCTCAGGTAGCAAGGCTCTAGTTCGCAGTTCCATACAGTATTTCGAATTGTGATTATTCGTACTTCGTTTATAAAGTACTGATTTCCATTGCACCTTGGAGTCCATTGTAAGTAGAATGCACCTTTATTATTATTATTATTATTTATTATTATTATTATTATTATTATTATTATTATTAAAAACTTGAGTTCCCCAAATCCTAGTTTTGGGGCTGTTTGTCTTACAAAGAACCCACGTTTTAATATAAATTAACTTTCAGGATGAAACATCCTATCAGAATGTGTTTGAAACTGTTTTGTCATGTTGGGAACTAGAAATGATTAACGTAACCAGAGACAAGTGTGAAGAGAGGATCGCCATCTAGTGGCTCCATTCGCATTGCACAGCATCCTTTGCCTTTGTCTATAGTCATAATGAAAGCTCAGGAGTTGTTTGTGATTATTTAATTTGAGAGCTACAGCAGTTAAACATTAACTCACTGTGCGCATTGGTAATGGAGCTTGTGTAAAAGGCAATGTATATAAGAGCTCTGGGAGGGGGGTTGAAATAATGATTTTAATTCGATTTTAATCCTTTATTACTTAATGGTGTACTATTAGGCTTACAGGGGTGGAAATAAGACTCCCATTGCATAGCAATTTGATCCAGTCATGGTTTAATGACACATTCCTAGGGCCCTTTGTTTTCAGTTTATACTTATTTTTACTGTACACATTTCACACTTTTAACAGTTAACAACTTTCAAAGGAATTACTTTGCATACTAAAATGGGTAGAAAAAGAAAAAAACGGTATCTGACTACGTTTTTGAACATAACGAGGTTTCTGAAAGTTAAAAAAAAGAAAAAAAACAAAAGCAGGAGAAATGAGTGAGGTTGAATGGGTACGGCCTTATTTATAACGTAGGTTAAATCAGCTAGTCAGGCTGGTATTAAAACCTGGAATGGGTAACACTGCTATGCACAAGGTTTCTTATTTCCATCCCTGTTGTATAATACATACTGCTGACTGTCGTGGGCAACACAATTTAAATGATACAAGCTTGAGAAAGATGTTTGTCCTGGAGGATTGATCTAGTGCAGGGTCTTGGAGGGCAATTCCACGTTTAATAAGGAGAATTTAATTGGGGGGGGGGTGTAGATTTTGTGTATAAATTGCAAAATTCAGGCTGACAATCTGAAAAAAACATAATAGAGAGCAATCTCACTTTAGTCATTGTCTAAGAATAGTGGGAAGCTACCCAAGCTGCATCTCCTGACAGTTTTGACACAAACTGGCACCAGCACACTGCACACTCAATCTCCTCTGGAAGATTATGGCTATCTGCCATAGAAGCCCATGCTAGTGTAAAACTCAGAGGCTGTTGCTTGACTTTTGTTCTTCACTAACTCGGTTTTCATATTTTTTTCTTATACAGACATGAGTAATGTTGTTTTGCTGTGTTGCTGTTTTTTGGAGAACATTACATTGATTTCCATTGAATGGCATAGAAGGGTGGGGGGGTTCTATTGTGTTTTTTTGTAAGAAATTGTTCCCCCATAAATATTCTGTAGTTACTGCTGGAAAAACTAAATGTTGACACCTAAAAATCACAGAACCCACACTATGTATTTAACTAGAAGGGTGGTTCTAGGGTGTAACGATGCACTAATGTCACAGTACAATATGTATTGTGATATGCAGTAGGATATGTATCACTTTGCAGTGTGATGGTCCTGATGGGATACTTGCATGATGCATAACAAGGTCAAGTGATCAATTAATGATGGACAATTTTGTTAAAATAAAAAAACATAAATACATTTTGTTAAAATAAAAAAGATAAATAAGTATTTGTACCGACTATGAAACACACTTCTTCTTCAATCAAGAACCACTTGGAGAACTACAGTGAGCTATGTTGCACTTTTGGTCTTGTATCACAATACAATCGATTTATACCTCTGTTATGAGACACTATATCATGTAAAGAACTGTTACCCACCTTGCATATAGTTATGCTTTTAAATCTATTATTAGTGAGTGTGTGATTTTTTGGGGGTGTTTTGGGGAACAGTTTGTTGTAAAAATCGGTAACCCATTAGGATGCCATCCCATAGCCAACAAGATGTTGAGAAGTTATACTGTAACCCTTGTAAACTTTCATAAAAACAAGCATTCAAACAAAACTACTTAAAAAAAACATTGTGTGTGTTTGTGCCATTAGGTCAAAGTTAGCGTTCAGGCTATTGAATAACTGTAAACCTCTGGCTCATTATCTTGTCTGCAATCTGTATTTTTATAACATCTGGGAGAGTTGTGAGTGTAGATAATGAAGTGCAACCCAGTAGCCCTGGAGAGCAGCTGATCAGTGACTAACATGAGCTACTTGCAAGGGAAGAAGAGCAGTGCCTGAGCTGCAGCCGAACTCTGCCTCTCATCTTCCCACAACACTCCCTTTGTGAGAGGCTGTATATTCAAGGCCCTTTAAGCTCTGTTTGATCATCACAGGATGCATCTGAACCCAGGTCGTCGTAACCAGGCCTGCCTGTGAAGGAGAGTGGGGTGGAAATGCAGAGAGCTTTAAGATCATGTTATGTAAAGAAAACAATACATAAAGGCAGTGTTGGGCGGACTGCTGCTAGGCATGTTCTTAAAGCTGTAGGTATCAAAATGGGTGACATCAGCTTCAATTTATTATTCAGAAAGCATGTTTATATTGTAGGCGTAAAACACTTAACAACCTGTATTGTTTTTGTCGCACATTCACAAAGCATGTTTCTATTTACATGTATTTAAATCTCTTTTAAAATGTAGAAGCCGTTGACCAGAATACAGCATATAAGAAAAGTTTGGGAATGCGGCCTATCAAGGATCGCACCTTCCTAGCACACAATTTGCCCCTACCAATGGGAGCTGTTTTATTGGGACAGAATCCATTTCTACTGTTTTACCGTGTAGGCTGTTCCATCAATTTATGACTAATCTGAAATGCACCACCCTGTCACTCAGCTCACCTTCCTCCCTGTTACTCTTCACAGGAGCTCCATCGTCGGTATGAAGGGGCCCCTGAGTCTGCCAAGACCAAGGCTCTGCAAACCGTCATTGAAATGAAGGTGAGCTCCTCCAGGTGGCAGTACTGACCACAGGGCTGGGTGAAACGGGGCTAATTTGTCACGCTTTTCACATCCTGCAGTTCTGTGTTCAGATCAGTTCAAATTACACAATTTGAGCAATCTGCTTAACTGTAGCCAGAGTTCATTAGCCAATTCACAAGATTAAATAGCTTCAATTTGCATGTTTTAAGGTGCTTTGAAATGGAGTTTAGAAACTGCTTTTCAGCTCTACCTGCCTGCGATGGACTAGATCAGCTAGTGTCTTTTACATTAGTAAGCACCAGCACCATCTAGTGTACTGCTGTGTATTGATAGAAAAAGCAGAAGGAAGTTCACTAGATGGCGATTACTGTAAAAAGACAATTTGGCTGATCGCACCAATGTTATATATTTAAGGCAAGCTAGTAGAACTGAAGAGTGGCTCCTGAATTCAAGTGAAATCACCTACCTCCACACAGACTTATCAAAAACACTTCAAAACAGAGTAACTGCAATAAGAACCGCACATGATGCAAACACCATGCAAATAGAAAGAAAAAAATATGAACAAATTACTTTGGACACACTTTCATTTTTGAAATGAGAGCATGTATAAACATAAAAGTAAATTTGGTTGAATGTATCGACTGGGGCTTGGAAAATATCCCTGCTGGCTTGTACATTGGATTTCCTGCTATATCTGTTTCTACTGCTATATAATACAGCATACGTTTTTATAACAAATGCACCTGATGGGGTTCCCTGGATACTGTTATTCCTGTCATCTCAGAAGGATAGCTGCCATTTTTCTCACCTGCTTGCCAGTCTCCAGGTGTATATTACCGCAGCTTTCCAATTATGCGTGTGTGTAAAGCTCATGGTTTGTCACCACTCCAATTAGCACTTGCACGTGGCAGAGGCACACAACTCACAAGTGGATTTTTTTTTTTTTTTTGGAAGGATCCTGTTAAATTTATCCATCTACAGCCTCCTCCTCATTTAGCCACAGCCTTCAGAGATGGTTAGGTTTCTTGCTGCATTCTAAACGAGCAGATCCATGATCAGAGTTTTTCTTGGGGTTTACAGTGGAAGCTGCCGCCGCCTTCTTTTTCATCATCTTCTTTCTCTCTCGCTCCTGCTTCTCAGGACACAAAGATCGGCTCCCTGGAGCGTGAGCTTCTGAACCTGGAAGAGGAGGTGCACATGCTCAAGTCAAACGGAGCCATCAGCACTGAGGAGCGGGAGGAAGAAATGAAGCAGATGGAGGTCTATCGCAGCCATTCCAAGTTCATGAAGAATAAGGTACTGGCATGGCTTGAAAGATACAGTATGTGTCTACGTAGAAAAATATATCACGGTGCAGTTGTCGCTGATCTAACACCCTGTGTTTTTTTAATAATACATACCATTCTTTTGGAATTAAATGCTTACAGATAACAGCTGTTAAAAAGACAAACTTCAGCATCACAAATCTGTAATGAGAGTGTAAAACGTTTACAGCTGTTTTTGTAATTAAAAGGGTTTTACTGATTTTTTTTAAATTTTTTTATTTTTTTAAATGTCAGTATACAAAAACAAATAATTAAAGACACACTTACTATTTTACAGATTGCGATCAGTACAAATATGAACTGGGTCCGGTACTTACTGGTTTGGATTAGCGAGTCTATTGTACTTTTAAATTTGTATTGATGTTGCAGATTAAAGTAAACACAGCTGAGTGAATCTGTTCTGAAACATTGGCTATTCTCATTACTCATCCTGATTTTGTTAAAGAAAAATGCAGATTAAGGTTTAGGAAGTGTTTCCTTAAATTAACTTCTTCAATTCCTCTCTAGTGTTCTAGGAATAGGGGCAATGGTTTTTTACATCAGGTGGAAGCTGTCATTGTTCAGTGTTTGTGACTAAATACTGTACAGAAGTCAGCATCATGCTGGGGCTGACAGGTGAGCTACTGAGAGGCTTGATTCTTACCATCAAGGTCCCTTGCCACTGGAACTTCAGGTCTTTTTTTAACCTTGTATTCCTTTTAGAAGTCTCTCTTAGAATACAGCGACACCGAGTGTAAATGGAATACGGATCGGGATGGGAAACTGCCAAAGAATACTTCACTGACACTTTTTATTAATCGCTCAGTCCTGCTGTGAAAGTGGGCAATAAAAACCTAAAAACAAAAAAATAACACTTGTAAATGCTTGATTCAGATCAGACTTCAGCCAGTTTAATTTTAACTATTTGTAAACAATTTGGAAGCCTTTTATTTGGTTCCAGATTTACTTGGTTCAGCATCTGGTGAAACCTAAACTCTTTGGGGCAGGTACTGTGAAACAAGGCTTTAATAAGCCTGCACCCTTGAATCTGAGGATCTCAGCTTTGGGCTGAGCAGGGTTGGTCTACTAGGAAAATGAAGTGATGAGGTTCGTGAAGAGCCGTGGGTTAATCCAGTGCAGTTCTACCGAATGGTGCATGTCTGCTCTGGACATTACAGTTCACATGGAATTCTTGTTTGCAAATCTGGGTCTTATCGATGCTAGTGTCCTCCCTAAATCCCTGTACAAGTCAATATAATTTTAAAGTAGCTTGAAGTAAATAAAGCTAAAAAAAATATTCCAGAAAATCTTACCTAATACAGTATGTGTTGCCGTAAGTTTGTAGTTCTCTCATGCACTAAGACACTCCTTCTCCTCAGTAACAAATTACTGCATTCCATATTTGTCACAAATTTTACGATTGGAAGTGCAGCCTTGAAATAATTACCGACGCGATCATTAATTTTTTTCAGCTAATTCCTATTAGTAAAATACCATTAAAAAAATCAAATACACATTTACTGTAATGTGTGGATCTTCCACAAACAAAAATATGAGTGATCTACAAAGCGATAGTCATACATATTAGGTAAGAATTATTTTATTAGCTCAATGTACTTGCTTGCCCAGATTCATTCTCTAGTTAGAAATTGAATGATGACTAGATGTCTTTTTTTCTGGTTTTCAGCGCAATGTTTGTCATTGAATGTGTTAAGTTTCTTTTAGCATTTCTGATTTAAGCACTGTTGAGTGCTTTAATAGCTATGGATAATTCTCCAGTTCCCTTTCAAGTAGGAAATGTAACCATTACCAAATGTGTATTTATCTCCTAAAGACCAGAATCCTGAATATTGTAAACCAAAGCTGCTCTTTGAGCCTGTGATGCAGTCATGGTCCGCTCATAAGGGCACAAAAGGACTGCACTCACAGATCTCAGCTCCATTTTTCCTTTCAAGACTGACCTGATTGACAATTTATTATGTTTTTACACACATTATACGTGATATTTACTCTACCATTTTTCTTCGAATTTAAGACTCACTTTTTGAACAATTTTTTGCTTCTTAAAAATAGCCTGCATCTTAAATTCGAGTGCAGTATAGTGATGCGTGCATTAAAATCAGCAACAAAAGAGGCGACTAACCAAGTACGCAAACAGCAACATGACTGACTGCCGAGAAAAGACAAACCAAAACGTTACTGCCCGATCTCGAATCATCCATGACATGTAGGCACCCATTTTCAAAGAAGCGTCATTAGCTTCCTGAGGAATTCAAAGAGAAGCTTTTACAATTTCAGCATTTCTAACAAAGTACCAGCTTGTACAGATCAGAAATGCTGATCAGAACCCCGTATTTTTCGACGTTTTTTACAGATACTATCTATGCGCAGGCCTGTCTGCAACGTGGTACTGAGCACACATGCAGCAAGAGCAGCTGTTTGGGCTCAGCAGCACTGTGCAGATCTGACCGAGTGCTTTTGTCAGTGGCTTTAACAGGTGGGCATCCCTGTACGTTGCTACCCGTGGGTACTGGGAATCGATGGACCTGTACCGACCCGGCACCTAGCCTGTACCATCCCGGTGCTAAAGTCACTGAACCGATACCGACCCTGTCCTACATGGTACAAAAGCCACATAATTGGTATCGAACCGGCCTGGTTTTGAACTTGTATTGCACCGGTCCTGAACCAATACCGACCCAGATCCAGCCCATTCGGGTCTTGACCCACCTGGTCGATATCTGTAAGCAGATTGAGAAAGCACCTGTACAACTGTATTGATACACTGCATTGCTTGTCCGGGTTCTATCCCTGTGAGACATACAAGTCTGCCTATTGAGGACAAGCATGGCAGGTGCTCTTACTACCTGGTGCCAAAGCACGCCAAGGAGGCTCTGGCTAATCGCAGCTTCTCTGAGTTTTGTGCCCCTTTTTCAAGTGCACGCTTGAGAAACTGCTATCCCACGGCTCTAAGGAGCGCACTGCATTCCTTACTCCTGCTCAGCACTCTTCTCCACCACCCTCTCTTAGAGAGGTGGCAGCATCCTCACCCCATGGCTCTGTGCCAAAGGAAAGAGGACGATGCACCCGCAGCCAACGCAGGAAGCTGTCTTCACAGACTTCCTCATCCTCCTCGAGCTCTGCCTCTCCTTCCTCTTCCGAGGGGGAGGGGAAGAAGAGTCACCATTCCAGTCGATCGGCAGACTCGAAGCAGATGGAAAAGCTCTGGGCAGCTGTTTCCTGCTAAGGAACTGTTCTTGCTGGATTACTGCAGTAATGTTTGGTGCCACCTGTCCTGCCTGTCCCCTTGGGGCCCCATGGGACTGCGAGCACAGATTGGCCACAGGAGGACATAGTGGCATTCTCTTCTGAGGATGTAGAGTTCGACAGTACGTCTCCTGCGGTTAAGCTGTCTTTGTTGGCAAGTGCCCTTTCCTACAGCAGGGGAAACGAGACAGTTGATTTTCGATGATGACCCTACTGCCTCTCCCATATACACCCCAAGTCACCCAGATTTTCTCGTTGAGATCCAGTTTTCGTGGGATGGACGCCCTATATAGGGTGCATGATGCGGAGAAGCCGGGCCGGGCCCGTTTTCCGCCACTTGAGGCTTCTATTATCACCTTGATCCAGGTGCCTAATTTAGCTGTCCTATCCAAGAACGCTGTCTGCCGGGTCTCTGAAGTAATCCTCAAGAGAAGCTATTCAGCCACTGCATTCACCACACGGCTAGGGAACTACAACAGCATCCTGGTAGCCTACCAGTCATGTTTGCTGCGGTCCCTCTCTGAGAACCACAGGCCCTCACCACAACAGCTGCATGAGCTGTGCTTGGTTAACTAAAACCTGCTCCGTGTGTCCAAGCTCAACAGACTGTAGATAGAAACCTGGCTGCGCTGATAGCTGCACATAGGCAGTTTTGACTTTTCCAGGCACGTGTGCCTGACTGGGACAAATAGAGTAGATAAGAACATGATACCTACGGAAGAAACATTAAATATGATGATAGTTTTATTTTTTATTTTTTACATTTTGGAGGTAGAAGTTACAAGTAGAATGATGGTTCAGCAACAGGCGCAAAATTAGGTATGTGTGGAATGGCCGGGATGTGCAAGGTGTGTGGGAACCCCCCTTGGTCTCCACCAGGGTGACAAACTGGGCGGCAGATGGCTTGGCACACCAGTGGCCGAGGCATCTGTTATATGCCTTCCCACTGCTCGCCCTGCTGTCGCTGTCTGGAGAAAATCAGATAGGACCGGGCAAAGGTACTCATAGTAGCCCTTTTTTGGCCCAGGAGATGCAGCTCCTGATCGGCCAGATGTGGAGACTGCCATAGAGCCTGCTGAAGCAGCGTGACCTGCTCAGTCAGGCATGGGGGACCTTATGGCACCCCGACCCATCGAACCTGCTGCTCTGGGTCTGGTCCCTGAACGACTGCATTTGAGACGTCTGGGTTTGTCCAACAAGGTTATAGTGTCCACGTGTTCCTGGTATGGGTACAAATGGAGTGTCTTTCAGACCCCCTCGACCTGTCCCATGGCAGTTATACTGCAATTTTTGCAGGACCTGTTTGACGAGGGGAAATCCCCCTCCACATTAAAGGCATATCTGGCAGCTATTTCAGCTTGCCATATGAAAATTGGCTCTGTCTGTCTAGGAGCTCACTTCCTGGCGGGGCAAATTTTGAAAGGGGCTCGGCAGCTTTGGCCTTCTATGAGGGACCTTGTTCCTTGCTGGAAGCTAAATGTGGTGCTTAATGCACTCATGAAGCCTCCTTTGAGCCCCTGCATTCAGCTGAGCTGAAATGTGTATCATTTAAAGTGCTTTCTTGCTCGCTATTGGTGCAACACGGGTGAGTGAGATCCAGGCGTTCTTGAAAGCCTGCTTAATTTCTTTTTTTTTATTTTTTATTTAGTAGTTGGCAATTGATTTTTGCCCCATTTTTCTCCCAATTTGAAATGTCTAATTGTATTTTAGGCTCAGCTCACTGCTACCACCCCTGCGCTGACTCGGGAGCGGCGAAGACGAACACACGCTGTCGTCCGAAGCGTGTGTTGTCAGCTGACCTCTTCTTTTTACTCTGCAGGCCCACCATGCAGCCAACCCAGAGCTACAGCGTTGGAGGACAGCGCAGCTCTTGGCAGCTTACAGGCAGACTACAGGGGTTGCTGGTGCGCGCTGAGCCGGGGACACCCTGTCCAACCTAAGCCCTCCCCCCTGGGCGGCGCACGGCTAATTGTGCGCCGTCCATGGTTGGCAGTGGAATAGAGTGGATTCGAACCGGCAACTTCCAGGCTATAGAGCGCATCCTGCCTTTACCGGATGTGCCACTTGGGAGCCCCTGCCTGCTTAATTTTTACAGTGGCCAGGACAAAGGTTATGCTCCATATTAGTCCTGCCTTTTTCCCCCGAAGACTACCTCGGCATTCCATGTCAACCAGTCTGTGGAATTGGAGGCTTTCCATCTACCTCCTTTCCTGCCCAGTGCAGGCCCTGGTGAACTATGCTGACAGGACAAAAAGTTGGAGGCAGTCTGAACTATTTTTTGTCTGCTTTGTGGTGAAGTCCTATGGTCAATTCCTGTCTAAACAATGGATAGCAGACACGGCTTTGGTACACTCACCCATTCGGTAATGGTTACATTTCATACTTGAAAGGGAACCAGGATTATAATAACCTAACTTTCCTTTAGGTCAGCACTGTAATCTGCTTGTGGTTGGTCCATTTTGTTTTAAATGAAGTTTCAATTGTTAGATTTTTTTTTGTAATCAAGGGTGGTTTATCCATGCATGGGGGCAATGACATTCTATGTATTTTATATATATATATATATATATATATATATATATATATATATATATATATATATATATATATATATATATATATAAAAACAAAAAGCAACAATAAAATACTAATGAAGACAAAATAAGATTCAGATGAATTTATTTACAGTGTTACAGGTTTACATTTTTTCTTAAGAAGCGCTAATAGCGGGCCACAGTGCCCGATGCAGCTGAGTGAGTGGGCCACAGGTAAAGTTTGGGAACCCCTGTTCTAAACGACGTTGCTACTGTCGCTGGATTCCAGTGCTGCTGGCTGTGCTAGTTCCTGTCACACTAACCGTGGCCGCTGTCCTGACAGGTAGAGCAGCTGAAGGAGGAGCTACACCAGAATGAGGTCCAGAGGGAGGAGCTGAGAAAGCAGGCGGCTGGCCACCAGCTCGAGGTCTCTGCCGTAAGACTTCCTGTGAATGCGCTGCAGTGATTCTGGGGCGGGGAATACGCGACTGCCAACTCTCTCTCTTTCCTTCACTCCCTCTTTCAAATGTACTGTTCAAGTGGGGGGCAGATGGGGGGCTCTGCCACGTCACCAGGGGGGTCACTCTATAATCGGCATGTGCCAGTGCTATTGTCTGCAGCTACCTACGCCCGTGGGTGTTTCAATGCGTATTCAAAGCTTGTAGCGGCGACGTCACAATAACTGCATTGCCAAGCTTTGAATTCAGTGCTCCTCATAGCAATGTATAAGCCATAAGACAAAAATAATTCTACTTTAACTTAATATATAATCATAAGTTAATGGTTAACTAGGCGTGATATAAACTGAAAACACAGTGGTTCTAGGTAGGTAACTCAAATGTTATAATTAAGTAGGTAACACAAATATATTTAATTATTTTGCGTTACCGACGAAACCCTCTAGCTTAGCCAATTGCCCTGAAAACTCTTTAATAAAATGCTGTTTTGACATCGCAGGAGGTTACTGAAACAACATTCTCTATGCCCAGTAAATGATAACCAAATCGTATAACTGGGTAGCACTGGAACAGTTCAGTTATGATACTGGATTTCGATGATCAAACGTGCATATTCTGCAGAAACAGAAACGTGGTAATTACTGGCAAATGTTAGGCAATGCAATATTCATTACCATCATTGCTCTTATCAGTGGGGGTTTTTTGTTACATAAAATGTGTGCTGCAGGAATATCCCTGCTGATTTTATTTCATGTAACACTTCAGATTTGTTTTAGTAAGAAGCATGGGTTTTCAGAAACAACAAACACAGTTCTGACAGTTTGAGGACGTGTTGCATTCAGCGAGACTGTTTCGAGTCGTGAGCTACTGTTTAGTGTTCCAGGTTTAGCAGGACTTTTTAAAGAACTCATTAATTCAATACAGTGGTTGCTTATATAACATCTTTCATGTTCAAGTAGCACATACCACTGTCCCGTACTCTGCGTATACTGTATGCCATGAGGTTACTGTAAACATTTGAAAAGCAGCCTCTGTAAATGTGTGTGTGAAAAATGGGTTTGTATCGAAAGTATAAAAAAAGTGCATGCTTCCGCAAAATCCAAGAACAGGTTTGGTTAGAAGCAACCCAAAAATGCACAGACAAAAACATCCAATGCGAATGACTGTTAGCACAGTTGATAACTTAACCTGTTATTGCGGAAATAGCTGAAAGGCAGATGCAGCCACATGGTAAAAGCTTACCTAGCTATGTTAAAGATGAAACATTTTTGAAAAGGAGGAATAATATAAAGGGTAAACTTCCAGAGAATACCATTTCATTTTGCTTGGATGTAAAATCCCTGTACCCCAGTGTTATAGTTAGGTGATAATATATCACATCCTCCCCCTGTCCTCCCTATCCTCCCCCTGTCTTCAATCATCACCATGCCCTGTATATTATATCACATCCTCCCCCTGTCTTCAATCACCACGATGCCCTGTATATTATATCACATCCTCCCCCTGTCTTCAATCCCCACGATGCCCTGTATAGTATATCACATCCTCCCCCTGTCTTCAATCACCACGATGCCCTGTATAGTATATCACATCCTCCCCCTGTCTTCAATCCCCACAGTGCCCTGTATAGTATATCACATCCTCCCCCTGTCTTCAATCATCACCATGCCCTGTATAGTATATCACATCCTCCCCCTCTTCAATCACCACGATGCCCTGTATAGTATATCACGTCCTCCCCCTGTCTTCATTCCCCACAGTGCCCTGTATAGTATATCACGTCCTCCCCCTGTCTTCAATCACCACGATGCCCTGTATAGTATATCACATCCTCCCCCTGTCTTCAATCCCCACAGTGCCCTGTATAGTATATCACATCCTCCCCCTGTCTTCAATCCCCACAGTGCCCTGTATAGTATATCACATCCTCCCCCTGTCTTCAATCACCACGATGCCCTGTATAGTATATCACATCCTCCCCCTGTCTTCAATCCCCACAGTGCCCTGTATAGTATATCACATCCTCCCCCTGTCTTCAATCACCACGATGCCCTGTATAGTATATCACGTCCTCCCCCTGTCTTCAATCCCCACGATGCCCTGTATAGTATATCACGTCCTCCCCCTGTCTTCAATCCCCACGATGCCCTGTATAGTATATCACATCCTCCCCCTGTCTTCAATCACCACGATGCCCTGTATAGTATATCACATCCTCCCCCTGTCTTCAATCACCACGATGCCCTGTATAGTATATCACATCCTCCCCCTGTCTTCAATCACCACGATGCCCTGTATAGTATATCACATCCTCCCCCTGTCTTCAATCACCACGATGCCCTGTATAGTATATCACATCCTCCCCCTGTCTTCAATCACACACGATGCCCTGTATAGTATATCACATCCTCCCCCTGTCTTCAATCACCACGATGCCCTGTATAGTATATCACATCCTCCCCTTCAATCACCACGTGCCCTGTATAGTATATCACCACCCCCTGTCTTCAATGCCCACGATGTATAGTATATCACATCCTCCCCCTGTCTTCAATCCCCACGATGCCCTGTATAGTATATCACATCCTCCCCCTGTCTTCAATCACCACGATGCCCTGTATAGTATATCACATCCTCCCCCTGTCTTCAATCCCCACAGTGCCCTGTATAGTATATCACATCCTCCCCATCTTCAATCACCACGATGCCCTGTATAGTATATCACATCCTCCCCCTGTCTTCAATCACCACGATGCCCTGTATAGTATATCACATCCTCCCCCTGTCTTCAATCACCACGATGCCCTGTATAGTATATCACATCCTCCCCCTGTCTTCAATCCCCACGATGCCCTGTATAGTATATCACATCCTCCCCCTGTCTTCAATCACCACGATGCCCTGTATAGTATATCACATCCTCCCCCTGTCTTCAATCCCCACGATGCCCTGTATAGTATATCACATCCTCCCCCTGTCTTCAATCACCACGATGCCCTGTATAGTATATCACATCCTCCCCCTGTCTTCAATCCCCACGTATGCCCTGTATAGTATATCACATCCTCCCCCTGTCTTCAATCACCACGATGCCCTGTATAGTATATCACATCCTCCCCCTGTCTTCAATCCCCACGATGCCCTGTATAGTATATCACATCCTCCCCTGTCTTCAATCACCACGATGCCCTGTATAGTATATCACATCCTCCCCCTGTCTTCAATCACCACGATGCCCTGTATAGTATATCACATCCTCCCCCTGTCTTCAATCCCCACGATGCCCTGTATAGTATATCACATCCTCCCCATCTGTCTTCAATCACCACGATGCCCTGTATAGTATATCACATCCTCCCCCTGTCTTCAATCACCACGATGCCCTGTATAGTATATCACATCCTCCCCCTGTCTTCAATCACCACGATGCCCTGTATAGTATATCACATCCTCCCCCTCTTCAATCCCACGATGCTGTATAGTATATCACCACCTCCCCCCACCATGATCACACCACGATGCCCTGTATAGTATATCACATCCTCCCCCTGTCTTCAATCACCACGATGCCCTGTATAGTATATCACATCCTCCCCCTGTCTTCAATCACCACGATGCCCTGTATAGTATATCACATCCTCCCCCTGTCTTCAATCACCACGATGCCCTGTATAGTATATCACATCCTCCCCCTGTCTTCAATCCCCACAGTGCCCTGTATAGTATATCACATCCTCCCCCTGTCTTCAATCACCACAGTGCCCTGTATAGTATATCACATCCTCCCCCTGTCTTCAATCACCACGATGCCCTGTATAGTATATCACATCCTCCCCCTCTTCAATCACCACGATGCCCTGTATAGTATATCACATCCTCCCCCTGTCTTCAATCCCCACGATGCCCTGTATAGTATATCACATCCTCCCCCTGTCTTCAATCACCACAATGCCCTGTATAGTATATCACATCCTCCCCCTGTCTTCAATCACCACGATGCCCTGTATAGTATATCACATCCTCCCCCTGTCTTCAATCACCACGATGCCCTGTATAGTATATCACATCCTCCCCCTGTCTTCAATCACCACGATGCCCTGTATAGTATATCACATCCTCCCCCTGTCTTCAATCACCACGATGCCCTGTATAGTATATCACATCCTCCCCCTGTCTTCAATCACCACTGCCCTGTATAGTATAACACGTCCTCCCCCTGTCTTCATGCCCTGTATAGTATATCACATCCTCTTCAATCACCACGATGCCCTCTTCCCCCACGATGCCCTGTATAGTATATCACATCCTCCCCAAATCACCACGATGCCCTGTATAATATATCACATCCTCCCCCTGTCTTCAATCACCACAGTGCCCTGTATAGTATATCACATCCTCCCCCTCTTCAATCACCACGATGCCCTGTATAGTATATCACATCCTCCCCCTGTCTTCAATCACCACGATGTATATCACATCCTCCCCCTGTCTTCAATCACCACCCTGTATAGTATATCACATCCTCCCCCTGTCTTCAATCACCACGATGCCCTGTATAGTATATCACATCCTCCCCCTGTCTTCAATCCCCACAGATGCCCTGTATAGTATATCACATCCTCCCCCTGTCTTCAATCACCACAATGCCCTGTATAGTATATCACATCCTCCCCCTGTCTTCAATCACCACGATGCCCTGTATAGTATATCACATCCTCCCCCTGTCTTCAATCACCACAGTGCCCTGTATAGTATATCACATCCTCCCCCTGTCTTCAATCACCACGATGCCCTGTATAGTATATCACATCCTCCCCCTGTCTTCAATCACCACGATGCCCTGTATAGTATATCACATCCTCCCCCTGTCTTCAATCACCACACGTACTCCCCCTGGTGTAAAGAAAATAATAAATAAATAAAAAAGACCGGAGACGCCATTTTATTTTTGTTATGGTATCCTGCTTCAATCTCATGCCCTGATAGTATATCAAACCTCCCCCTGTCTTCAATCACACGATACCCTAAATAATATAAGTCCCTAATGTTCTCTTCATGTGGGACTGCTTGACTGCAAACATTTAGAATACGTGCTGTACCCGTTTTATGACCACAGTGTAGGGAATCAGTAATTTTTTTTGGTTCATAGTGCCCATTCAATGGAAAGACTGTTTTGTCTTCAATAAAAAAAAACAAGCAAAATATAAATATTATATATATATATATATATATATATATATATAATATATATATATATATATATATATATATTATATATATATAACTTTTTGCTAATATATTTATATAAATGATATATATATATATATATATATATATTTATATAAAATAAATATTTAGTCTTAAAAAATCCATCATGCAAGGATAGCAACCTTATATGATATATTTTGCATAAAATGTAATAAAATACAATATGTAGGAGAGAGTTACAGAGCGAACAAATAAATAAATCAGGAATGAATGGAATATGAAAGACCTTATCCTTTCACAAACTGAAATCTCTTGTTGTAAAGTGGTCATAAGAGTGAAATTCAGCTACAGAATACAATGAGCAAAGAAACAACACAAACTGAGAAAAAATGAGTTCCTATACTTATAGCACTGGATAATGATGTGGACTCCACCGCCAGTTGTGACAGTGTAGAGGATCTCTTGCTGGTCTCAAGTAGAATGTGCGGGGCTGATTTTGCATGTACTGTGCTGCCTCGTTGTAAGGCAACAGGTTATTAGGTGGTATGGTCATGGCTGTCCATTGCCCTATAATGCTATTAAACTAGCATTTGTATTCTCATTAAAAGACGAAACACCAATTGCATGGCCTCTTACCAATAGCTCCTGACTAAAAGGGGGGGATTGCTGTATATTGTGGATTAAAATCAGAAAAATAAACCCTGTGATATAAGCATGTGAATCAAAACGCCATCGTCAAGTTAATATCCCTGCTGCATTACATCGAGAGAATGAATAAGTGCGTATACAAACCCCTCCCAAGGAGACGTTGGCATTCCCCCAGCCTCTGGTTTACTAATTCGCTCCCTCTCTCTGTCTTTCTCTCACTCCCTCTCTGGCACTCCTAGAGCTGTTTACCAATAACTGCCTAGCCTTTTAGTGTCTTCCTGCAATAAAACAGTAACCCACCTTTTCACGTGGCGACATGACTTAGATTCACAGTAGAGCTGATTAACTGGTGTGGCATGCATGGACTACAGTATGAAACACGTTTCAACTAGAAGGCTTTTAGCACTTATTTAACACTTAGCACTGTTAAGAGTTTTATAGTTATTCATGAAGTATATTACATTTGTAAGGGGCTGACCTCATATACAGTAAGCTAGTTTGTGTTTCAGCAAAATGCTTTTAAAGATATATATATATATATATATATATATATATATATATATATATATATATATATATATATATATATATATATATATTGCAAAATAATATTTGCAGCAAATTGTATATGTGTTTGTATAGATAGATAGATAAATGTAGATTTTTGTAGCAGGCTAAATGTAACAATTTGCTAAAATCATTGCGCACATCTTCTAGAAAGCTGGAATTTAACATATTGCTGGTACACATGCTAACTTTCATGAATACAGCCTCAAGATTGTTTTTGCTTCTTTTTTTATATATGTAAAACCTGTTTTCAGGGTCATGTGATGGTCAAGAGGTCACCTGTTCATTTCTTTAGTGTGTGCAGTAAGTGATTAATTCAGTGGCCACTGTATATTTGAGCTGCACAAACTGATAATTAGATTATTTGATCAGCGCCATTGATTTGAGTTAATTTACCATTTCAACTTACACAAGTGGAAACAAAGCTGCTTAAATTTGTTACGTTTGTTGCGCACAACATTGTGTATTTTTTTGTTTTTTGTTTTTTGATAGTCAAACAGTCCTCACGGCACAATTTGTTGATATAAAAATGGCCTTTTCGACATTTGAATTGAATTGAATTCTACAGCCAGATGGCTCCTTTTTGAGTTAGCATTTACAAAAGCGTACAGATTACTGATGCAATCCACAGCCATAGTCTATAGCAATGCCTGCATGCCCCAATCACTAGGTATCCCCTTCAGGAAGTTTGGGATTCCTTTCATCCACTCCAGGTTTTAATACAAGTGTGATTAGCCCCAGGTGACAAGCTCAGTTGTGTATTTTTAAACTGGATCAAACTGCTATGCAATGGGAATCTTTCCGTGCCTTGTACTATAGTGCCATTCACGTCTGGGATTACTGGGGAACACAGCTCATTCGTTAAATCTTTCATTATTATCGTGACCTGGTCACTGATTTCTTCCAGGGCTTGAAGGCACAACTTTCCAGTGTTAGAAACTCACCCTAGTCCTGCACCCCGTCCTGGCTCTCAGAACTATAGTCTGGTGAGCACGTTATTTAGAAGAACATGAGTTTGAGTTTTGTTAAATACACTGTCCCTAATCTATAGCTGCTTTGATTCCCACTAACAGTAAACCTATCAAGAAATGGTTGACATACTGCAGGGTAGAAAGTACCAGATGTTAGTGAATCTGTAGGCAGGGATGGCAATTAAACTTCTATTGCACAGCAGTTTCACTCATATAAGTTTTTAGTACAAGGTTGAGTAGCCACTGTGTATAGTTATCAAGCTCAGTTGTGTCTTATTAAACTCACAGTAAAACCAGGAGTGAACCAAACAGCTATGCAGTGAGAGTCTTATTTCCATCCCTGAAGCAAATTCATTCAGGTCTCTGTGTGGAGAATGGGCAGTAAAGCACTGTGCTGTTCCAATGGCTGCCGTCACCTCCCTCTGCAAACAAGTTCATTCAGGTCTGTGGAGAATGGGCAGTAAAGCACTGTGCTGTTCTAATGACTGCCCTTCCCTCCCTGTGCAAACAGGTTTATTCAGGCCTCTGTGTGGAGAATGAGCAGTAAAACACTGTGCTGTTCCAATGGCTGCCATCACCTCCCTCTGCAAACAGGTTTATTCAGGTCTCTGTGGAGAATGGGCAGTAAAACACTGTGCTGTTCCAATGGCTGCCATCACCTCCCTCTGCAAACATGTTTATTCAGGTCTCTGTGGAGAATGGGCAGTAAAGCACTGTGCTGTTCCAATGGCTGCCGTCACCTCCCTCTGCAAACAAGTTCATTCAGGTCTGTGGAGAATGAATAGTAAAGCACTGTGCTGTTCCAGTGATTGCCCTCCCCTCCCTCTGCAAACAGGTTTATTCAGGTCTCTGTGGAGAATGAGTCGTAAATCACTGTGCTGTTCCAACGACTGCCCTCCCCCTGTCTGCAGATTTCTAATTATATCATTTGGGCTACATAATAGTATGACACATAAGTGTGAACAACTAATGTGTGAACATGTATGTAACTGTGTACTAGCTGTTTATGTATGTGCAGAAGATAAATACCTGCACAAAAATACAGTAAGAGACTCATTGTTAGAGATTTTGGTTTTGACAAAGTCCCATTCTTTTAATGATGTAAAGTACTGCAGTATTGGGTAGACCAGAAGTTATTGAGAGTATCAGAATCTAGCGACGGAAGGCAGTGTCCCCTTGTGCTGTGAATTACTGTTGCTAAGCTACACAGCAAGCTGGTAACACAGCATTGCAGGTTGTTGTGCATTAGCTCATATCTTCAAAGCATTTCCTTCATTATTTATATTTATATATTATATATTTAGCAGAAAAAATCATGTTCATGTTAGAAAAAGAAAAACAAGACCCCTAGGCAATGCTTGAAAGAACTTGGAATATATCACTTGGTTGTTTGGTTCTAGTTTTGTAAAACTAAAAGGTGTTTTACCTTTTTCAGAATTAAAAAAAAAAAAAAAAAGTTCATTTAAAGACTGGAATAAACACTGTGAAAATCTTGAAAAGAGATTTTAAACAAATCATCATGTTGGTTTACTTTCTAAAAAGTGACTTAATAGCTGGACTTTTTTTTCAATAATCAATGAACCACAACAGTTCTTGTGTGTATTTTATTACTGTACTGTAATTTTGCAATACAGAATTAGGATTAACAAGTAATCATGTTTACAGGTTCTGACTGTAGTACCATTGCCAATTCATGAGTGGCCAGTTATATTTTGTTCTATACTATTAAAATGCCACTAATTCTTAACTTTGAAAACACAGTGAATTCCTATACCTTAACATTGGTTTCAATTCTCGTACTTTACCAGCGGTAAGCATTATAATGTTTTTCTACTGATCAGTTGTATATTACCTCTGGACAATGCTGCTGGTGAACAAAGTGCTGTAATAATGTAATTCCACAACCTCTAAGTCAGTTCAATCCTGAATTCAGCTGATTTCAAACTAAATGCAAATGTGTTTTGTCTGCCACAAACTTTTCTTTTACTTTCGTACCTATTGTTTCTGTGGAATTGTTCAGTTTCCCTCAAAACTTTGTTGCTGTAAAACTACCCTAAATTCTCTAGCTAGAAGGTAGTACATTTGACATTCATATCTGTCTACAGAGATTTTAAAAAGCTTGTGGGAGGCAAACAATGTAACCTTTTCAAGCAACTTGCTATGAGTCTGAAATAACAGAGAGATGAACCATTAACCAATGTAAAAAAAGCCAAACAAATACCACATTTGCTCTATGCAGTATTTCTTATTATTGTTTTTCTTGCCTTCACTGGGGGACTGGGGGACGGGTTAATGGTTACACTGTGGTGTACCAGCTGTACTTGAAGAAGACACGTTTTCGAGCCTGTTCTAGGCCAAAGAGGTGCTTTTAAACGTACACATTTAAACAAATTCTCAAGGAACAGAAAATCGCATACAAACTGATTCTTCCAAATAAGAAAAATACATTTGTTAAGATAACTGTGATACTGAAACTGGGAGTTTACCTAAACTGTTTGTTTATTTCTGTTTTTGTATTTGTATTTTTTTTTATATTCTGGTCCCTCTTGGAGAAATCTACTTCAGAAGAATACCATCATGCAGTACACACGTGTACACCATGTATGAATATTCATACAGGGTCTTGGTATTGTTTTCTGGATAATGATTGACGTTTCTCCCGCACCCCCCTCCCCCTTCAGATTGACCAGGTGAAGCAGGATCTGTCTCGGAGGGACACGGAGCTGCTGGCCATGCAGACCAAGCTGGAGACCCTGACCAACCAGTTCTCAGACAGCAAGCAGCACATTGAGGTCCTGAAGGAGTCCCTGACTGCCAAGGAGCAGAGATCAGCCATTCTCCAGACAGAGGTAGGGACCCTGGAGAAATACATTGCAGTGCATGACTCTGCAGACAAGGGTAGGGACTGTTAGAAGACTTAGGGGATTGTCAGCTTACGGTATTTTTTTTTTCTTTGTTTTATTAATATGGTATAAATAAAAGAAATGCAATAAATTAAATTACAAGTGTTTCGACTAAAAGTCTTTTTTCAATGTCAATTGAAGACATTAAAAGACACTTTTAGACCGAACATTTGCCTGTTGAGTGTTTAATAATTATGGATGGATGGACATTGATCTTTTTTAAACTTTTTACTATATCTCTTTTCATACTTTATTTTGAAATAACTAAAGCATAAAAAACAAAGACATTTTAGTGTGCAGCTCTGCTGGGGCTGCAGAGTAAAACAGGGGCTCCCAAACATTCTTGGGCCCCTAGTGACGCTGAAAATGTGAAATCTGTTCCTACTCTCGCTTCCTTGTGTTCTACACCCTGTTAGCACAGGCATTGGAAATGAAGGCCATAAATGTACAGTAGATCTGAAATCAAGGTAGTAAGTGTCGCTGGGTATAACTCCAAATACCACAACATTTCTCTGCATGCTCCGACCCTCCCCCTGAAATCATCTTGCTGACCCCCCCCCAGGGGTCCCCGACCCCCAGCTTGGAGACACTGTGTATAATAGGAGTTCTTCATTGACACTAAAAATGTTTAATACTTTCAACGATAAATGGGGCATTAAATAAATAAATAAATAAATAAATAAAAATTAATACCCAATGCTACATCTTTTAAAAACTGTTGGTGGTAAAACATATTTATACATTTATGCAATACAGTAATCCGTTGTGTATCTGCCCGTCACGTATCCGCCATTATCAACCTCTTCAGCAATGTTAGTTTATTATTGAACAGAAAAGATTAGTTCAGAGATTATAGATCCTACCAAAATTTGTATCCACTGTGTTGTATGCACTGCCATTGCGGGTAGTGTCACGTGAGCTGTTCAGTGTGTTGATATGTAAGTAAATCCTGTTCGGGGCATATCAGCTTCAACCTCCATCTCGATCTCCTGCCTGTCACTCAGCAGTGAATTCGTGCACCCACACGGCAGACGGCTACCCAGTCACAAGCATTATTGCCCTGTATCTTTCTGAACAAGGGATTCAGGGGAGCTCCCTAATAAAAGCTGAATCTCAAAACAATAATTGTGTGAATATAGCAATTGTTACAGCTGTGTAAAATGGTATTTAAAACAGGATTTATTCATCCAACTTTTTGCATATCTGCTCTTACTCAGGTCCCACCGCAGTCAGATATGCGACGGATTACTGTACATTTAAAAATGATATTTGCAAGTATTAAAATCCAATGTGTAATATTTTCTGTTGGCCACCAGAGGGCAGTGCTGTATCATAGTTTGGTGTCAACCTCACACATTAAATTCACCGAGAAGAAAGACACTTTAAGCAAGGCAGTCCAGGTGGTCATAATAGACCAAGTTTAGTTTATAGCTAGATAATCATACTGTTCTGCTTCACTGAGAAGTAATAATAATAATAATAATACAAATAATAGCTATACTAATAGTAATATTCATAATAATAAATTAATAATAACTACCACAGATTTGTATTTGTTTGTTTATAGGGACCACTTTGAAGTGCTGCTTATAAGCAATAAGATAATCTTCCCTATTTATAGTAATAATACAAATCGGTTACCATAGCAGCACTATTTCTTCATCTGAAAGCACAAAAAGACCTCAGTCGTGTCACATGCTATGATACAATCGGATTTCAGGAGCTTGTGGGGAAAAAATGCAGCAACACTTGTGTTTTTTTAATATTACTTCATCACCTGCTAAGTATACAGTTCCTGTCCCACCCTTGGATCTACTGAACAGCAGCTGCTGAGCGCCGGCCTGACCCTCCTGTCTGCTGTTGAATCAGCCCTGTTTACCAGATGTGAACATCAGTGAGCTCCTGGGTTTCACATTAAAGCTGCAGCATCCCTCAACTGTTGCATTCCTTGTTGTCGGTTCGGTACATTCTTTCATTGATTGGGACCTTTTCTGCTCGCCACCGCTTGTTGACAGTGCAGTTTGTTTGTATTCCCTTGTAGTTTCAACTTTGGGGACAACGGTTTCCTCCCTACTTTCAGTCTACTTTCCTGTATGTCAATCTGTGATCCAAATGCCAGTCCAGAGCAAAGTAATATAACTGCTAGTAGTAGGTTAACAATGACACAAAAATAAAACAAAAAGTGATTTGTTTTCCCTCACTGTGCAGTATATAAATGCAAAAAGTGCAAAATAGGTATTTTTATCCTAGGATATGTATGTGTTCTTACTTAAAAAATAAATAAATATAAAAGTTAATAAAAATAGGCTCAGCTCACCGCTACCACCCCTTTTCTGACTTGGGAGAGGTGAAGACTAACACGCTGTCCTCCGAAGTGTTTGCCGTCAGCCGACCGCATGTTTTGGTCTACTATGTTTAGAGTGGGTGTTCTGAGAACTAATGGGACTTCACTGTCCTGGAAAATAGTTTTAATGTTTAAGTTCGGTATTGGGCTTTATCCTGTTGTTCTAAGTGGCTGCACTCTGGCATTGAAATGCTGTGCTCACCACAGCAGGCCAACAGTGTGAGACACATTATCTCACAGTCAGGAGCCCCCTCTCTGACCATCTTTACACTTGCTTAGCTCCCCTGGAGACGATAGCTCTGAGTGACAGTGAAACACTGTTAAAGCTGAGTTAGACAGCAATGTAGCATGTGTGGAAGCAGCCATCCAGAAAGCTAGAAATACTTTTCAGGAAGAAGCCCAGGTAATATCTGCAAAGCTGCCCTTCTCTCCTGTTTTAGATGACCATAAGAACCAAACAAAGCTAACACTTTTTAAACTTGAAGTTCAAAGACCTTTTGAAGAAAATCCTGGTCAAGCTGGGTCCCTGAGTGGCTCACCTGGTAAAGGCACCGGCTGCAAGGCATGGAGTCAAGGGTGGAGGGGGGTGCATTGACCCTGACTTTTCCATGGGGTTGGAATGTAAAATCGTTTGGGACTACTTCGTCTCGCAGTGCTACAGTAGCTCCTATTGACTAGATGCCCAGTGGGCTTGAGCAGATGCCTGCAGGGCTGGCCTTTGTCCTTTAGGGGATAGTAGTATGCCAGCATGTGCTGTCGAGCTCCTGGGTGTAATTGGCTTGGCAGAGGAATCGGGAGGACACACACTGACCTTCAGTTCTCACAATCTCTTGTGAATTTACACTGTAAGGTTACAGAAGTGTCCCAGGGCAAACAGCGTTTAGCACAAGCCATGCAGTTGTAACATTTGCTTGGGAACTGCATTGACGCTTACATCTGAGGTATTGTCAAACATCTTTGTTCAATCATTACATTTCTTTATAAAATATTAGTCTTCCCTTGAAGTAAGAATGTCGGATATTAGTTTGAGGATACATCTGTTATGATCAGCCAAGACAATTGCAAAGTCTGTCTCGCCACTGAGCCAGACGATTCCCTGTGGAAATGTTTTTCTGATGGCATCAGCCAGTCCTTTTTTAAAATGACAAATATCATCTGTTTTCACATATCAAAGAAAAGAAGATTAACTGAGAAGCTGTCTGGCATCTACGACTGGATGGTTTGCAGCATATTCAGCTAATGAATAAGAAAAAACCCTGATAATCTGTAATGGGATTACTGAGAGGAGGCGGCTCACATTGTGCTTAGCTGTTCAGGGTCAGCGAGCTTCCATTGGTCCTCACTGAGCCACCAGCTGTGAGATTGTGTTAAACATCTCTGTGCATGACCGGGTCTGGAGCGAGGGGCTTCTCTTTATCAGCGTCGGTGCTCACAAAAACACAATATTCACTATCCATTCACTAAATTTCTTTTTTTATTTCATATTGAAATTTGTGTTTTTATAGTCGTTTTGAAAAACTAGTTTTTTGGTTGTGGATTTCTCTGTATGGCGCCTACCTTTTCTCCTTTTTTGGTAAACTTAGGGGGAGTAGTGAGCTCAATCAAAAACACACTACTGCATTGTTTTCTGTTTTATGGCACTATTCAGTTGAAAATGTACCAGTACTTCTAACACAGAACCTTGTGGTACCTCTGGTAAATCTGCCTTGAATCCTTGAGTCACCACTGACTGACTGTAATTAGCATGCTAAGTAATTCTTAAACCAGTGCAATGCAGTCCCACCAAAACCCAATTGCTCTTGTGCAAAAGATTTGTTGGACACTATTTATGTACAGTATGATCGCTATAGGAGTAATAAATATAAAAGCCATAACAAGAGCAATGCAATGGGGGTGGGTGAATGCTGAATAGCAGTTACCATTAGCAACGACACTGAAAGGTTGACTAAAGGATGAAAGATCTTCAAATTTGTATTTTTTTTTTTGTTTTATTTTGTTTTTCCCTTAACCTCCTTATGATGTTTTCTGTACAATCATTCTGACTGTTGCATGTGGATGCATTGTGCGACATCTTTGAAATCAGGAAGTACTCAAAAGGAGCTGGCAATTAGGAGTTTACAGGCTCAGATGATGCCATGTGGATTCTGATAGGAGTCTACAGGCTCAGATGATGACAGGTGGATTATGATACTACAGAGAAAAGTAATTGAAATGGCAAACATCATAAAAAGTTAGGGGTTAGGTGAAAAAAAAAAAGAAAGAATAAAACATTTAAAGCTCTTATCCCCTTAAGTAATTGCTTGGTAGCGAGACTTGTAGAAACACTGATCTACATGATGAAACGCCTCTGTATACTAGCTGTGAGGGTATGGCATGCCTTCTAATACCGTGGTTGCGGGTCCTTGTTGTCAGGTGGACGCCTTGCGTCTGCGTCTTGAGGAGAAGGAGACGATGCTGAACAAGAAGACTAAGCAGATCCAGGAGATGAACGAGGAGAAGGGCACACTCAACGGGGAGATCCATGACTTGAAGGACATGCTGGATGTGAAAGAGCGCAAAGTCAATGTCCTGCAGAAGAAGGTAAGACTCCTCCGTTACTGAAACTACCAGCACACTGATTTATGGACTGTGGTTTTGACAAGTGCCTGATGTACGGGGCTTTATTGCTGTTAAATATTAATGAAGATACCACAATCCCAGTGTTAGACCTGCCACACCACACTCATTTATATATTTATAAATGTGTCAATCTGATACAATTAAGTAATAGAGGATAACTGAGTGTACGTTATTGCAGATTTCACAGTAGAGGGATTGTGGGCTCCCTCAGTTAAAAACAGTTTATGTATAGACCCAAGTGAACATAAAAAAATAAATATGAAAAAAGGTCAATTTGCATTGTAGTTAAGCGTTCTATTGAGTTAGATAAGATATTCAAACTAAGTTCCATAACCACGACTATACATAGTTCAGCATTGACATGTAGTATTGATATTCCTTGTATTGTGTGAATGAGTTTCTGTAGTCTGTCATGATCTCACTGGAAATTCCTAGAAAACATCTCTCTGTTATCTGGCCACTTCTGATGGTTTCCTTCCAGCTTTAATTGCTCAAGCCTATCTGTTGCTATGCAAATATGAGACACCAGAGGGCACTCATCATTTATCTCGGAGCCGTATTTAGAGAGAGTTTGGCCAACCTTTGATCTTTTTTGATTGGCGAGTGGCCGCAGGTGATTGGTCAATCCCTTTCACGTGACTTAAATTGGCAGTACAGGCGCTGTGTTGTCACCACGCTCTACAGTACTGTACATATAAACATATAACTATGTTTGTTTGTTTTTGTCAACCGTCAATGTAAATAATTGTACAGTACCACAGAAAGTAGTGTGTGTGTGTGTGTGTGTGTGTGTACGTGTGTGTGTGTATATATATATATATATATTTATATACACACACACACACGCACAGTGGCTGTGGCTGTAGTAAGTATTCACCACCGTTGGACGTTTTCACAGTTTGTTGTGTTACAACCTGAAATCTTGACGCATTTAAATGGGATTTTTTTCCCTTTGATTTACACAGCCTACTCAATAATTTGAAGAGAATTTTTATTGTCAAACAACAGTTAATGAAAAATAAAAAATTTTAAATGTCTTTGTTAGATACGTCAATACTTGGTAGAACCACCTTTGGCAGCAATTACAGCTGTGAGGCTTTTGGGGTAAGTCTCTGCCAGGTTTGCACATCTGGATCGTGCAATATTCGCCCATTCTTCTTGGCAAAATTGTTCAAGCTCTGTCAAGTTGGATGGGGATTGTTAGTGGACAGCAATCTTCAAGTCTTGCCACAGATTCTCAATCGGTTTCAAGTCCAGACTTTGACTGGGCCAATCTAGGACATTCGCTTTCTTGTTTTCAAGCCACTCCAGTGTTGCTTTGGCTGTGTGCTTGGAAGTCATTGTCCTGCTGAAAGGTGAGTCTATGTCCCAGTCTTAGGTCTATTGCAGACTGAAGCAGATTTTCATCAAGGATTTGCTTGTATTTAGCTCCATCCATTTTGCCCTCTATCCTGACAAGCTTCCCAGTCCCTGCCAGTAAAAAGCATCCCCATAGCATGATGCTGCCACCACCATGCTTCACAGTAGGGGTGGTGTTACCTGGGTATTGTGCTGTGTTGGGTTTGCGCCAGGCATAATGGTTTGCTTTTAGGACAAAAAATTCAATTTTTCTTTCATTGGACCACAGAATCTTTTGCCACATCTTTTCAGAGTCTCCCACATGCCTGTTTGCAAATTCCAAGCAGGATTTTTCATGGGCTTTTTTCAGAAATGGCTTCCTTCTTGCCACTCTTCCGTACAGGCCAGATTTGTGGAATACCTCAGCTGTTGTTGACACATGGGACAGTTTCTCCCATCTCAGCCATGGAACGCTGTAGGTCTTTCAGAGTTGTCTTTGGCCTCTTTGTGGCTTCTCTGACCAATGCCCTTCTTACCCGGCTGCTCAATTTGGGAGGACGGCTTGGTCTAAGCAGATTCTAAGTGCTGCCATACACTTTCCACTTCTTAATAACCGTCTTGACTGTGCTTCAAGGGATATTCAGTGCCTTTGAAATCTTTTTTATACCCCTCCCCTGATCTGTGCCTTTCCACAGCTTTATCCCGGAGTTGTTTTGAAAGCTCCTTGCTCTTCATGGTAGTATCTTTGCTTTGAATGCCCTACCCAACTGTGGGAACTTACAGAGACAGGTGTATTTAATCTGAAATCATGTGAACCACTTTTATTGCACACAGATGGACTCCATTTAACTTATTGTGTGAATTCTGAAGGCAATTGGTTGCACCCCCACCCCCCCATTTTTTTCACACATTAAAATTGTTGAGTAGGTTGTGTAAATCAAAGGGAAAAAAAGATTTCAGGTTGTAACACAACAAACTGTGAAAACGTCTAAGGGGAAGTCCGGCAGGCGAAAGTCTATTGGAGCAATTAGCTAGTA